>NC_142085.1:6120000-6202500 GCF_054644295.1 Miniopterus natalensis | reverse complement strand
AATCATTTATTCTTCTTTTTCTTTTTAACCTTCACCCAAGGATATTTTTTCCATTGCTTTTCAGAGAGAGTGGAAGGGAGAGAGACACAGAGAGAGAGAGAGAAACACTGATTTGAGAGACACATTGATTGGTTGCCTCATGCACACAGTGTGGAGCCTGCAACTGAAGTACGTGCCCTTAGCTGGAATTAAACCCAGGACCCTCAGTCCACAGGCTGATGCTTTAACTACTGAGTAAAACTGGCTACAGCACTATTCCTATTTTTAATGCAACTAAAGAAAAGCTTATTCTCAAAAATGTAAAGTTCAGTATACCTATTGGACTATTGGTACTTTCTAAATTTACACCATTTCACCATTTATGCATTTTCGGGGGGGGGGGGGGGGAAGCATACATCCCATATGTCTGGGACAGTCCCTTATATAAAACAAGAATTAATGAAAGTATGAAAGGATTCTTCTCTTTGGTAACTTTTTTTCCTTCCTTAAGATTCTCTAATCATCACCCATAAGTTGGAGAGAGAGGGAGAGAAGAAATTGTCTTTGCATTACCAATGTCATGTTTGGTAATTAAATGGAGTAACAAACTTTTGCAAAATTATTATGCCTTCTGAACTTCCAAAGAAAGCTCTAACCTCACATAGTCCTCATAGGGAGTAGCATAAAAATGGGAGAAAACATGGAATCCCCCATGACCTCATTCACTCCCCCAAGCAAGTGTTGACAGGAGAGGGCATACACCCTCCTACTTATCCACCCCAGAATGATCTAAGATATGATCTTGCTGGTTACCATTCCATTTCCAGATGTTCCTTCATAAGTTTTCTGATAGACAACAGGTAAAAAGATGAGTATTAAAAGAATAATTCTGAGTCCTATTGGAAACGTTTCTCTTCTCTAAAAGTTATTTTTTATGGATGGTAAAGACAGACTTGGAATAATTTGATTTTCCAACATAGAAAAAATAAATATAGTAGTCTCAACCTCCTATTCATTGATTACATTAGGACATACTGAATTCTCAAGACCAGAGATTAATAAGGAATTTGAGAAATTTGATAACAGTAATATTATAATTCTAGTGTGAAAAGGTCTGACATCCTCCAAGAAAGATAAATGGTTAATATAATGGAGGGTGTTTACCCTGGTTTGATGAGTTGAATGGTGGCCTCCAAAATGGTAAGCCATGGTCTGATCTCCAAAAACTGTGAATGTAACCTTATCTGGACAGAGTCTTTACAGATGTAATTAAAGTGATGATCTCAAGATATGATCATCCTTGATTTTTTAAGTAGGCCCTAAATGCAGTGACAAGTGTCCTTGTAGGAGACACACTTAGGGAAACACAAAATGGAAAGGTCATGTGAAAACAGAGGTAGAGATTGGAGTGATGCAGCAATAACCAAAGAATATCTGGTGCTACTAGGATCTGGAAGAGACAAAGAAGTATTCTTCTTGAAGCTTTCAGAGAATGTGAAATGCTGCTAAAACCCTGAGTCCAGACTCTGGCTTCCAGGACTGTGAGAGAATATATATGAGATGTTTTTAGCCACCAGGTTTAGGGTACTTTGTTACAGTAAGTAGCCACAGGAAATGAAAACAAATTTTTCAAAAGCCCATGTTTTGTGGAATAAACCAGAAATTTTTATTTTATTATTTTTTTAAATATACCTTTATTGATTTCAAAGAGAGGAAAGGAGAGGGAGAGAAGGAGATAGAAACATCAATGATGAGAGCATCATTGATCGAGCCCTCAACCTGAGCATGTGCCCTGGCCAGGAATCAAACCCTGATCACCTGGATCCTAGGTCGACCCTCAACAGCAGAGCCACACCTGGCCAGGCAAGGAATTTTCATTTTCAAACCTGTAAAATACTTAACATTTGGAAGAGTATTCATCCTGAATGATCATTAGGCAAAATTATCACTGTTTTATTGATATTTCAAATGGTGAAATTTATAATTGACATAAGCGAGAACTATTTCTGATTAAAACTATGATAGAGAAAAACATCTCCTACCCCAGAGAGGTAACCCATTAGGAGTGAGGGGTTACACATTGGAGATTGTTCTTGGATCACAATAACACTGGAGATGTTATTGAAGAGATTCCTGCAGCCCCAGAGGTAAGTAAGCTTGTTTTCCTGCTTGAGGATTTCCTAAGAACTGTTGTCCCTTCACTGAGGTTTCAGCTTCTTTTCTCCAAAATCACAGCCAAAGGGATTCAATCATTATCTCAATTTTTTTTTTTTTTTTGAAGTATAGGGCTTAATTGATTTAAAAGTAAATCTGCGTACTTCCATGTGTGAATCTAGCATCAAGATACTTGTTTTAATATAATTTTCCAGTAAGAAGACCCAGGGCTCTATGGAGAAATGGCTACTTTTAAAGGGCTCTTGGAGTCTCTGAAAGTAAGGTTCAATGACATCTTGTAGTGAACCAAAGAAAGAAAGTGCTCAAAGATTGCTGAGATCATGTCTAAGATCACAGAAGCCACCTGAAAGAGCTCCCAATGGTTAAAAATAAATTTTTTGCGTAGATGAACCTAGAGGGTATTATGCTAAGTAAAATAAGTCAGTGAGAGAAAGATAAATACCACATGACTTCACTTATACGTGGAATCTAAAACACAATATAAACAAACAAAGCAGAAATAATTTCACCAACAAAATAAAGTAATATTGAATTATAACCCAAAGTATAAAATAAATATCCATGAGTCTATTCTGATAAAAGTAAATAAATAAGTAAATTGAGGAAAAAGGAAACAAATATTTCATGCATATAAATTCCAAAATATTTATATAGATTGTGTATATTTGGTCCTCAAAATGAGAGAACATAACTTTTCACTCCTTAAGTGTGGTTTGCACATAGTGATTCTTCCAAAGTGTACAATATGAAATGGGAGTAGCGAAGAAATAAGTTTATATAGAGAAAACTGACAAATATTGCCTCAGTCAGGTCACTAGGGCCAACATCAACAGTGATAAAACTAATTGATGTTATGTTCTCTCAATATGATGTGATGAAAATGACACTTTACCTCAGCAGTCTTCCTTCCAAATAAGCCACAACCTCAGGATTTTCATAGACAATTCCTAATATCAGAGCATAAAATATATCCTATCAGCCGTCCCCATAACTATCAAGGTCATCAAAAATAAGGAAACTCTGAGAAACTGCCATAGCCAAGAGTCTAAAAAGACATAACATCTAAATTCAATGCAGTATCCTGAAAGGTGTCCTGTATCAGAAAACTGACATTAGAGAAACAGTGAGGAGTCTAAATATACAGTGAATGTTAATTATCAATAATGCATCAATGTTGATTAATTAATAGTAACAAGTACTTTATACTAATGTAAGATGTTAATAATTAGGAAAACTGCTTGTGAGGTAGAGGACAACTCTGTACTATCTTCACAATTATTCTGTAAATCTGAAACTGTTCTTAAAAACTTAATTCCACAAGTCTTCTTTCTTACTTAGGAGCAAAGACGAGGCCCAATAATCAGAGCTAGAAAAGAAAAAGTGCTGGAAGAGAGGGCATCTATTCTTGGACTTTCATAGCATGGGGACTAGAAGGGGAAGAGATAACAGCAGCAGACAAAGGGAGCTGTACACTGCAAACTTCTTAATCGTGTAATGGAGAGCTGAATCCTTATCCTAATTTGATTGTCCAGCACTACATGAATGATAACTCCTGAGTATAACCAGCTCTCATACTCAATGAGGGAAGAAGACCAAGAGTCCAAACCCAGACAATTTTTCAGAGAGAGTAAACAATGTTGGCTGGGTCTTGATCTCTTTTGTTCACTGATACATCCCCAGAGACAAGGGTTGGTAAATCATATTTGTTTTATGAATATCAGAGCATTCTTCTTGGTATGATTGAGGCATAAAACTTCCCAGTTAGTGAATTGTTGCTTTGTATCACAATCAGGTCTTTCTAAAATAGGTATGTGGCATTGGTAGCACAATTGAGGCATATAAAACATATTCTTTATGTAAATGTGTTACTATGACCATCTACTGAGTGACTGGAAAAGCTGCTAGTTTTGAAGGGAGCCCAGAAAAAAGTAAAGTTCTGCATAAACCCTAGCCTGCCTTGTAGGCTGCTCTGCCACATATGGTGCCACAAATTCAGTGGTGCTTAAAAAAGCAGTAGTAGATAGGAGTGGTGTCTGAGCCTCAGCAGGTCCTATCAGTGCTTCACAGTATAGTCCTTTAGGATGTTGGAGCAAATCTCTGCCTTCTTCTCTGGGTGACTTCTCTCCTTTTGAGAAATGATTTTTGGCTTGCTAGTGGGCCTTAATATAAATTTAACACCTATGGCCACAAAGTTTACATTTGATCTGAGCTCCCCATTATAAGCTGGGTGGTATTTGACCAACCAAGACATCCAGTGGGGTGTACACAACTGCACTGATCATAAAATGGAAGCAGCATATACAAGATTAGGCTTGGACAGGTTGTGAAGGCACAAGTTACATGCAAATTGTAGCACAAAATCCATGGTCTCACTCTTCCTACACTAACTTCTTTCTCCTAGTTTGTGCCTATAACCCTGATACCATTGTAATTTAACCATTGTAATAACCATTGTAATTAATTGTATTAATTAACAAGAAAGAACAAAGGGAAGACCAAATATTATAGGCATTCATTTGTGCAGCTTTGCCAGGAAGATACAGTTTAGACGCATGCCCAGTAAAGTCTGGGTGAAATAGGGAAAGAACTTGCTTGTCAGTCATACCTGGGAAAAGGTCATTTGTCATGACTGGTGTGACCACTGCAAGCATGGGAAGGTTTGAGATACTTAATGTCCTGAACAAAGGAGTTAGCTCTCTTGCTCACTTGTACTCTTGGTTCTCTTGTTGCATGGGTGTACTCTCCTGGCTACCCTGCATTCACCCACATGGACTAATAGACTGAAACTAACCTAATGCTGACCTAGAACCAGCTCCACCATGGAAAGGAAACTTTGGATATGGACTTGGCTTTTACTTCTACTGAATCCCCAACTGAACATCTTCCAGAACTAGATTAAGGGAAATGGGACTTTGCAAACCCAGTGATATTATTCCACACCAATAAAAATTGTTTATTCTGCCCTGGTTGGTTTGGGTCAGGGTTAGAGCTTCAGTCTATGAACTGCAAAATCCCGGGTTCGATTCCCAGTCAAGGGCACATACCTCAGCTGTAAACTGGATCCCTGGGCATGTGCAGGAGGCAACCAATTGATGTGCCTCTCTCACATCAATGTGTTTCTCTCTTTCTCTTTCTCTCTCTCTGAAAAAGCAATGGAAAAACTATCTTTGGTGAGGATTAAAAATATATATATTACTTATCCTCCTGCAAAAATTCTCAGAAAATTCTTTTTCTTGAGATATTGTAAGGATCCCACTCCCACTAGTAGAATAAAAATACCAGCCACTCATTTCTCTAATAACAGATGGTAAATCATGAAGGGATGCAAGAAGTGGGAGAATTAAAGCATGGGGAGGAAAGAAAATGGGTCTGACAAGAAGCGGTGTGCCCTTACATCCACCCAAGGATGGGATTTACAGCTAAAATACTGCATAGCCAGCTTGGGAAAACAAGGGAACTATACCTGATTGGACATATTTTGAGTAAGGAGCACTGAGAAGACATCATAGAGTCTGAATTTGTTTTGTCTTCCTTTGCTTGTTTTTTTGTTTTGTTTTTTGTTCTATCCTCAAGATTTTCTTAATATTGTCTGCTTTATCATTGGGATATTATCATTATAGTCAGTAAGTTTCTTGCTTTTCTCTATTGTTTCCTCCATATCTTTTATTGGCTTCCTTTACCTCTCTCTTCTTATTCCATTGGCATAATTTTTTTTAAAACATTTTCCTATTCCTACTCTCTACCTTTATTTTTTGCTCAACTTTCTTTCCTTTCAGAATCTTTTCTCTGCTCCTTTTATAACCCAGTATCATCTCTATTTTTTACTTTTTATTTAATGTATTTTAATTTTATATTTTTGCTAATAGCAATAATATCCTTTTCTCTCTCTCTCTCTCTCTTTGCTTTAGTATTTGTGTTCTTTTTTCACTCTCTCAATTCATTTTCTCTGGGGTAGATTTCATTGGGATTGGGAAAATATTTTGTAAGATACTGCTTGTTTCCTGGCAGTTTGATTGTGTTTTCTACTGACATGTCAGCACCTGTACAACAGCTCACACACATGGTTGTGGCTGAGACTCACAGTTAGCCAACCTGAGAGAAGGGTTCTCCCATGAACAAGTCAACAACAATCTAAACTGAATGAAAACAGGAGAGCCCAAAGAAAATGCAAAAGGAACACACACAAAAGGAACATGCCTAGAGCATATAGCTCAGAAGTAAAAGGAAATCACACCTCTGAGTCCCACTGGACATATACTACAAAATCCCACCCCACAAGACTGAAGACAGCAAATATTTCTCATATACAGATACAAACACTAAGAATCACTAAAATGGGGAGACAAACAAACAACACCTAAACTAAAGAAAAGGAAAAATTGTCAGACAAAGACCTTGATGAGATGGACTTAAGCAAGTTATCAAAAATAAAGTTTGGAATAATGGTTATAAAGATGCTCAAAGAAATTAATGAAAACCAAAAGACACTTAATGGGAAGGTTCAGGAATTTAGTGAAACCTTCATCAGCAAGAAAAAATATATAGATATGATAAATGATAACCAGCAAGAAATGAAGAATACTATATCTGATATCAAGAATAGCCTGGAATGAATTAAAAGCAGGTTCAAGGAGGCAGAGGATAGAATAAGTGAATTACAAGATAAGGTAGAAAAAAACAATCAGAGCAGCAAAAGAAAACAAATATAGAAATCATTAGGACAGTTTAAGGGAACTTTGGGACAACATGAAGTGAAACAACATTTGCATCATAGAGTTAGCAAAGGGGCAGAAAAGTCAGCAAAGGATACATAACCTGATGGAAGAAATAATGACAGAAAACTTTTCTAAGATGGTCAAGGAGAAAGCCATACAAGTTGAGGAAGCACAGAGAGTTTCAAACAAGAGGAACCCAAAGAGACCCACTCCAAGACACATAATTAAAATGGCAAACGTTAAGGACAAAGAGTGAATATTAAGGGCTTCAAGAGAGAGACAAGCAGTGACCTACAAGGGAACCTCCATAAGGCTAAGAGCAAATTTCTCACCAGAAACATTTCAGGCCTGAAGGGATTGGCATGAAGTCCTCAAAGTAATGAAAAGAAAGAACCTGCAACCATGACTGTTTCACCCAGTAAAGGTATCATTTAAAATTAAAGGTGAAATAAACAGCTTCCCAGGAAAAAGAAGACTAAGGAGTTCAGTATCAAGAAACCAGCATTGAAAAAATTACTAAAAGGACTATTTTAGGGTGAAGAAATATTGAGAGAGAGGTACATCCACCTAGAGGGAAAAGTGATAATAAATAAGTATATATCAATGATAACCTTAAAGGTAAGTGGACTGAATGCTCCAATCAAAAGACATAGAGTACCTGAATGGATAAGAAAATAGGACCCATATATATGCTGTCTAAAAGAGACCCACATGAGAGCAAAAGATTCACAAAAGATGAAAGAGAAGGGATGGAAAAAAATATTCCATGCAAATGGAAAGGAAAAGAAAGTTGGAGTAGCAACAGTTACTTCTGACAAAATAGACTTCAAAATTAAAACCGTAGCAAGAGAAAAAGAGAGTCACTACATAATAATAAAGGGGTAAATCCAACAGGTAGAAATAAGCCTTAAAAATATATATGCACCCAATATACGAGTACCTAAATATATAAAACATTTCTTGGTGGACATTAAGGGGAAGATCGACAGCAACCCAACCATAGTAGGAGACTTTAACACCCCACTGTAAGCATTGGACAGATCATCAAGACAGAGTCAACAGTGAAACAGAGACCTTAAGTGACACACTAGATCTAATGGATTTAATTGACATTTATAGAACATTTCATCCCAAAGCAGCAGAATATTCATTCTTCTCAAGTTCATATGGAACATGCTCAAGAATAGACCACATGTAAGGGCACAAAACAAGTCTCTACAAGTTCAAGAAGATTGAAATTATATCAAGCATCTTCTTGGATCATAATGCCATGAAACTAGAAATCAACCACTATGAATAAATTCAAAAATATTCAAACACATTGAGGTTAAATAGCCCATTATTAAACATTGAACAGGTTACCCAAGAGATCGAGGAAGAAATAAAAAACTTACTGGAAAAAAAGGGAAAATGAAAAGACAAAACCCAAAATCTATGCAACAGAAGCAAAAGAAGTCCTGAGAGGAAAGTTCATAGCATTAAAGGCATATGTCAAGAAACAAGAAAAAAAACTAATAAAATAGCTAAAGCTATAGCTAAAAGAATTAGAAAGAGAAGAGCAAGAAAAGACCTGAAGAAGCAGAAGGAAATAATAAAGATCAGAGCAGAAATTAATGATATAAACACTAAAAAAAAAAAACAATAAAAAGATCAATGAAACCAAGTGCTGGTTCTTTGAAAAGATAAATAAGATTGATGAACCTTTAGCCAGACTCACCAAGAAATAAAGAGAGAGGTCTCAAATATATAAAATCAGAAATGAAAGAGGTGATATAACAACAGACCCAACAGAAATACAAAGGATTGTAAGAAAATACAAAGAACAACTATATGCCAACAAACAGAACAACCTGGGGGAACTGGACAAATTCCTTGAAACATAAAACCTTCCAAAGCTGAATTAGGAAAATAAGAAAACCTGAATAAGCAGATAACAATTAATGTAATTGAAGCAGTCATCAAAAAACTCCCAGCAAACAAAAGCCAGTTAAAATGACAGCCTTTGACTACCCAAGACAGACCCAGGGATGAAAGCCTCCAATAAGTTCAGAGGCCTTCAGAATCCTTCATATGGAGTTACAGGCCCCACACCCAAAACTATCATTTCAGGAAGAGTCTCTATCTCTGGCAAAGGAAGAGACTTTGGTCTGCACGCTAATGTCAATCCTTCCAGTAAGCTTAGGTTGGATGACCATGGAATCCTGTGGTATGCTGTCAAATAATGGCTAAGGCATCATAGACTGCTTAGATTCTAGTCTATGACAGGAAGCTAGGGAGCACAGACCGCATTCATGCCTCCCTCAGCTTTCAGGATTTTCTCCCCCAAGTCAACAATAATGCAATTTTCATTCCTCAAGAGTGTCCCTTCTGGCAGGGAACTTTAGTCTGGGCTTGTCAAAAGGAACTGTCTGCCTTTCTAGTGCAAATACCTGGTCTCCAAAAAATCTTATCCGGAGAGTCTAAGATGGTGGGCAATTAAGTAGAGGTGGCACTGACCCTTTCCCAGGACCAAGCTAGAATTACAACTAAATTACACCAAAAAAAACCTATCCTGAATAATCAACTGAAGACTAACTGGAGAGCACCATCATAATCAAGGACATAAAGTGGAGACCACATTCATACTGGTAGGAATTGCGAAGGGTTGGTGGGGTTCCCACAGGCAGCTGCTGAAGGTCCAGAGGAATATCTCAGCTGTGGGGGTCCCAATGAGAACTTTGTGGTCTAAACCCCAAACTGAGTTCCTCGGCCCAAAGCACCAGAACTGAGAAAGGTGCCCATATAACATATGGTTGTGAAAGAAAGCAGGGATTTCTGCCTACCAGGGAAAGACAGCTGGAAATGTAGACACCCTCTTAAAGAAACAACAGTTGGAAAGGGGAAGCTGGCAGCCCTGTGAGAAGCAGCAGAGGCTCCCACTCCCAGTCACAGACTCGATTTACTCCTAAAATCCCATGTAGCCAGCTTGGAAAAACCAGAGAAACATACCTGAGTGGACGGAGTGTGAGTAGGGATCACTGAAGAAACATCATAGAGCCCAGTAAGAGAGGGGGGCATAGAAAGGCAGAGTCCCCCCTTAAGCCTGTGCTGGACTCTGAGCCCAGAGGCTTGGAGGCTGCAAAGCTTCCTCCCCTGGGGAGTGCAGACAGGCATCCAAAAGTGGGGATCTCACACCCGGAGCGACAAGAGGGGAAGGAGTGGCCCACGCACAAGGCAAAGGGACCCAGGGAAGGGGTGAATCCACAAGGAGGGGACAGCGCCTTCCTAGGAAACAAAGCCTCTAATGATGGATGGAACTTTCCTAGTGAACCAAAGCTTCTACTGGCAGCCGCTACCCAAGTCTAATGATCAGGGTGCCGACCATAGGAAGGGCTGTCCCAAAGTGTGTGGCACCCGAGTGGTAAGGGACCAGAGGACTGTGCTGAGTGGCCACACAAGGGGACCTTCTGCCTCCCTATGGGGCACTGTGTTGAGCCCCAGAAAGCACTGAATCTCAGTGGTGTGGGGGAGGGGAGGAGCCCTCACTCAGTGAGGTCCTGGTGCCCAGGAGCTGGGATCTGTGACCAGCCCTGAGGGGCACCTTGGTGGTGTGTGAAGCTGCTGCAGCTTTGCTGAGACCAGCAGTGCTGGAGCTGCGTGGAGCTGACTTTGAGTCCCCTCCTGCTGCGTGCCTTGGCACGTGGGTGGCAGGGACTTGCAGGGCGGGCTCTCTGCTAGTGTGTGGCTTTGTGCATTTGTGAGTTCTGATCAGGGAACTGGCTTCCACCTTCCTAGCGTGCACTGCATAGACAGACCAGCAGAGGCTGGGACTGGGGTCTACACAGGAGACAATCTGAGGGGCTAGCCTGCTGCGACCAGCCAACCAGAGCTGAGCAGGGAGGGGCAGAACCCACTTGCCACTCCTGAAGCCAAGAGCACTTCCCCCAACAGGAAAGAGATGGGTCCAGCTCACTGAAGCCCCAGACACCCCCTCAGGGCACAGTCCTGAGGAGGAAGGGAGAGCAGCTCACAGGAGGACATTACAAGAATAAGACTCTCAAGGACTATTGTTTGGGAACTGGAGGAAAGGCTGAAAACCCCTGCCGCAGGCTGGGCAGGCAAAAGGCTCACCAGAATGTTTTTTTAATTGAACGCACTGAGCCCAGGCTGCTGAAACAGCCCATACAGAAAAGGCAATAGGCTGCAATCAATCTGAAACTGCAGCAGGACAGAGCCTGGGGAGCTAGAATCAGAGGACAGGGTAGGGACTGAGGAGCTGGCGGTGAAGCAAAGACTAACTCCCACAGAGTGAGTGCCTGACAGCAAAGCCTCTAAGGGGAGTAATACCCTGAGCTACACTAGCCACCCTGCACCCTGAAGACTCTACAGAAGACTCTGAGTAAGATCAGGCAACTACAGGGTTGCAAAATAGCTGACAAGAAAAGGTGGTCCACGGAGAGTCTCAGATCAACCATCTACCTAAGGACACCAGAGCCAAACCTAGACGGCTCCTCACATTGAGTGATACACAAGCCCCTCCCAGAAGAACTGAAATCAGCACACAAAACAGTGAGCTGCAGACAACACAAGCTGCCCAGAAGAAACCCATCAGATTGACCGTCTTTTTTTCTTCTGTTTTTTTCTTTTGGTTTGGTTTGGTTTGGTTTGGTTTGGTTTGGTTTGGTTTGATTTTGGGGTTTTTTGTTTGTTTGTGTGTGTGTTTGTTTCTTTTTTCTCTTTTTTCCTTGGGAAGAAGAGAAATGGGGGGAAATTTTTGTGTTTTTTCTTCTTTTTTAAATTTTATAATAAATTTTTAAAATTTTCAACTAAATTTTTGTCTCTTTTTTATAAAAGAATTTTTTCTTGCTTAGCTTGTTTTTAGTTTTGTTTTGGTTATTTGCTTTGCTTTGTTTTGTTTTATCTTTGCTTCTAATATCAAAACTTTCTTGATATCCCTGCTTAACAACTGGGACTTTATCATTATAACCAAGTTAACTGCTTTCTGCTATAGTGTCCACCAAATCTCTTACCAGATTCACTCCCTGTGTGGACTATATATCCCTCTCTCTCCTCTCCATCCATTGGCATAACTTTTTTCTTTTTCTTTTTCCTTCTTCTTTTCTTTCATTCTTTTATTATCCTTTCTTCTGTCTTCCTATCTTTTGGTTTGATTGTTAGTTTCTTTTATTCTCTTTTTATTGTATTTTTATTTTCTCATTTTCACCTATTATCCTATTAGTATTCTCTCCCTTAATTTTTTGCTGGCCCTTCTTTCAAAATCTTTCCTCTGCTTCTGTTATCTCCCAGTAGCTTCTTTATTTTTTTACATTTTAGTTTATTATTATTTTCTGAATTTTCACCACTATTAACAACTATTAACTCTCTCTAGGAGTTACTTTCCTTTCTCTCTTTATTTTTTTTTTAAGCTTTTGTGTGTGTGTTCTCCCTTCACTCTCCCAATTCTATTTTTACATGGGTTGTTTTCATTGTGACTGTCAAGATATTTTGTAAGATACCCCTTCTTTCCTGGAAGTTTAGTTGTGTATTGTCCTGCCTTGCCAGCAACTGTACAACAGCTTATATGATGAAGTTGGGGCTGAGCTACAGTTAGCCAACCTGAGAGGAGGGTCCTCCCAAGGACTGATCAATGACAATCTAGGCCCAACCACAACAGGAGAACATAAAGAAACCACAAAAGGGACACCCACAAGAGGGACAAGCCTAGAGCAAAGAGCTCAGAAGTATAAGGAAAATACAACTCTGGGCTCCACTGGACCCACAAGGCAAAATCTCATCTCACAAAACTGGGAGACAGAAAATATATGTAATATATAGATACAAACACTAAGACCTACCAAAATGGGGAGACAAAGAAACAATCCCCAAATTATACAAAAGGAAACATTGCCAAAAGAAGTCTTTGATGAGATGGAGTTAAGCAAGTTATCAAAACAGAGTTCAGAGTATTGATGATGAAGATGTTCAAGGAGGTTAAAGAGAAAAGGTAATGAGAATAAGATCAAGGACTTCAGGGAAAACATGTAAAAAGAGATACATAACATGAACAAAAATCAGAAAGAAATAAAGAATGCTGTGTATGATATTAAGAATACACTGGAAGGAATTAAAAGCAGGCTTAATGAATCAGAGGATAGAATAAGTGACTTAGAAGACAAGGTAGAAAAAATCACTCAATCAGAGCAGCAAAAAGAAAAAACACTTAAAAAGCATGAGGACAGTCTAAGGGAACTTTGGGACAACATGCAGCAAAACAACATTCACATTATAGGAGTGCCAGAGGGGGAGGAAAGAGAGCAAGAGATAGAGAACTTGGTGGAGGAAATCATGACAGAAAACTTCCCTAGGCTGGCGAAGGAGAAAGGCACACAAGTTCAGGAAGCACAGAGGGTTCCAAACAAGAGTGACCCAAAGAGACCCACTCCAAGACACATCATAATTAAAATGGCAAATGGCAAGGACAAAGAAAAAATATTAAGGGCTGCAAGAGAGAGACAAGCAGTGACCTACAAGGGAACCCCCATAAGGCTGACAGCTGATTTCTCAACAGAGAATCTTCAGGCCAGAAGGGAGTGGCATGAAGTTCTCCAAGTAATGAAGAGCAAGAACATGCAACCAAGATTGCTTTATCCAGCAAGGCTATCATTTAAATTTGAAGGTGAAATAAAGAGCTTCCCAGACAAAAAAAAAAAAAAAAAAGGCTAAAAGACTTCAGTACCACCATACCAGCATTGCAAGAAATGCTAAAAGGACTACTTTAAAAAAAAAAAAAAAAAAAAAAGGAATAGTGAGAGAAAGGTACATCAGCATAAAGGGGAAAAATGGCATTAAATAAGTTTATATCAATAGTTACCTTAAATGTAAACAGAATAAATGCTCCAATAAAAAGATATATGGTAGCTGAATGAATAAGAAAACAGGACCCAAATATATGCTGTCTACAAGAGACTCTCCTGAGAGCAAAAGACTCACACAGGCTAAAAGTGAAGGGATGGAGTAAAATATTCCATGAAAATGGAAAGGAAAAGAAAGCTGGAGTAGCAATTCTTATTTCTGACAAAACAGACTTCAACAAAAGAACATAACAAGACACAAAGATGGTCACTATATAATAGTGCAGGGATCAACCCAACAGGAGGAAATAACCCTTATAAACATTTATGCACCCTATATAGGAGCTCCTAAGTTTATAAAAATTTCTTGGGGCACTTTAATGAGGAGATTGATAGCAACACAATTATAGTGGGGGACTTTAACACCCCACTGTCAGCTTTGGACAATTCATCAAGACAAAAAAAAACAAAAGGGAAACGCAGACCTTAAATGAATAATTAGACCTAATGGATTTAATTGACATTTACAGAACATTTCACCCCAAAGCAGCAGATTAGACATTCTTCTCAAGTGCACATGGTACATTCTCAAAAACAGACCACATCTTAGGGCACAGGGCAGGTCTCTACAAATACAAAAATTATTGAAATCATATCAAGCATCTTCTCGGATGACAATGCCATGAAACTAGAAATCAACCACTATAAAAGAAATCTCAAAAATATTCAAACACATGGAGGCTAAATAGCATGTTGTTAAACAATGAATGGGTTACCAATGAGATCAAGGAAGAAATCAAACACTTCATGGAAAGTAACGAAAATGAACAGACAACAACCCAAAACCTATGGGACACGGCAAAAGCAGTCCTGAGAGGAAAATTCATAGCATTACAGGCCCGTCTCAAGAAACAAGAAAAAGATCTAACACAACAACTAAAAGAACTAGAACGAGAACAGCAAGAAAAGCCCCAAGGGAGTAGAATGAAGGAAATAATAAAAATCAGAGCAGAAATTAATGACATAAAGACTAAAAAACAATACAAAAAATCAATGAAACCAAGAGCTGGTTCTTTGAAAAGGTAAATAAGATTGATGCACCTTTAGCCAGAGTCACTAAGAAACAAAGAGAGAGGACACAAATAAATAAAATTAGAAATGAAAGAGGTGATATAACAACTGACCCAACAGAAATACAAAAGATTGTAAGACAATACTATGAGCAACTATATGCCAAAAAATTGGACAACATGGGGGAAATGGACAAATTCTAAGAAGCATACAACTTTCCAAAGCTGAATCAAGAAGAAGCAGAACACCTGAATAGGCCAATAACAACTAATGAAATTGAAGCAGTAATCAAAAAACTCCCAACAAACAAAAGTCCTGGACCAGATGGATTTACAGGTGAGTTTTACCAAACATTCAAAGAAGAATTAACACCTATTCTATTCAAACTATTCCAGAAAATTCAAGAGGAGGGAAAACTCCTAAACTCTTTTTATGAGGCCAGCATCATCATAATCTCAAAACCAGATAAAGACACTACAAAGAAAGAGAATTACAAACCAATGTCCCTGATGAACATAGATGCTAAATTCCTCAGCACAATACTAGCAAAATGGATCCAGCAATACATTAAAAAAATCATACACCATGAACAAGTGGGATTTATTCAGGGGATGCAGGTCTGGTACAACATCCACAAATCAATAAATGTAATACATCACATAAACAAAATGAAGGACAAAAATCATATGATCATATCAATAGAGGCAGAAAAAGCATTCGACAAAATCCAGCACCCATTTCTGATAAAAACTCTCAGCAAAGTGGGAATAGAGGGATCATACCTCAACATAATTAAGGACATATATGACAGGCCTACAGCCAACATCATTCTTAATGGGCAAAAACTAAAACCATTTCCATTAAAAACAGGAACAAGACAGGGATGTCCACTTTCACCACTCTTATTCATCATAGTACTGGAAGTCCTCGCCACAGCCATCAGACAGGAAGAAAACATAAAAGGTATCCAAATTGGGATGGAGGAAGTAAAACTGTCATTATTTGCAGATGACATGATAGTGTACATAGAAAACCATAGAGAATCCATCAAAGTACTACTGGATTTGATAAATGAATTTGGCAAGGTAGCTGGATACAAAATCAACATCCGGAAATCAATGGCATTTTTATACACCAATAATGAACTTTCAGAGAGAGAAACTAAAATAGCAATATCATATACCATTGCAACTAAAATAATAAGATACCTAAGATTAAACTTAACCAAGGATGTAAAAGACCTGTACTCGGAAAACTACTTGACACTGAAAAAAGTAGAGGAAGATATAAAAAAATGGAAGAATATACCATGCTTATGGATTGGAAGAATTAATATCATTAAAATGTCTGTACAACCCAAAGCAATTTATAAATTCAATGCAATTCCCTTTAAAATACCAACAGCATAATTCACAGACCTGGAACAAACATTTCAAAAATTTATATGGAACCAAAAAAAGACCCTGAATAGCTGCAGCCATCTTGAGAAAAAAAGAACACAGTGGGAGGGATCACTTTTCTGGATTTAAAACTGTATTGCAAAGCCATTGTAATCAAAACGGCCTGGTATTGGTACAGCAACAGGCATATAGATCAATGGAACAGAACAGAGACCCCAGAAATAGACCCACGCCATTATGGTCAGTTAATATTTGACAAAGGAGGCAAGAGTATCCAATGGAGTAAAGACAGTCTCTTCAATAAGTGGTGCTGGGAAAATTAGACAGATACATGCAAAAGAATGAAACTAGACCACCAACTTTCTCCATACACAAAAATAAACTCAAAATGGATAAAAGACTTAAATGTAAGTCACAAAACCATAAAAATCCTGGAAGAAAATATAGGCAGTAAAGTCACAGACATCCCACGTAGTGGAATTTTCACTGATACATGTCCTAGGACAAGAGAAACAAAAGAAAAAATAAATATGTGGGACCACATCAAACTAAAAAGCTTCTGTACAGCAAAGGAAAACAGCGTTAAAATACAAAGAAACCCCACGGTCTGGGAAAACATATTTGCCAAGGATGTATCTGATAAAGGGCTAATTTCCATAGTGTGCAAAGAACTCATAGCACTCAGCCAGAGAAAGACAAACAACCCAATTAAGAAATGGGCAAAGGACCTGAATAGACACTTCTCCAAAGAGGACATACAGATGGCCAAGAGACACATGAGAAAATGCTCAACATCGATAATCATCAGAGAGATGCAAATTAAAACCACAATGAGGTATCACTTCACACCTGTGAGAAGGGCTCCCATCAACAAATCAATAAACGATATGTGCTGGCGAGGGTGTGGAGAAAGGGGAACCTAGTACACTGCTGATGGGAATGCAGGCTGGTGTAGCCACTATGGAAAATAGTATGGAGGTTCCTCAAAAAATTAAAAATGGAGCTGCCTTTTGACCCAGTGATACCACTCCTTGGGATGTATCCTAAGAATCCTGAAACACTAATCAGAAAGAATATATGCACCCCGATGTTCACAGCAGCACAGTTTACAATAGCTAAGATCAGGAAACAGCCCAAGTGCCCATCAGTAGATGAGTGGATGAAAGGCTGTGGGACATTTACACCATGGAATACTATGCAGCTGTAAAGAAGAAGAATCTCGTACCCTCTGGGACAGTATGGATGGATCTGGAGAATATTATGCTGAGTGAAATAAGGAAAATAAAGGACATTTTCAGACAGAATCGCAGGACTCTGCCAGGCCTTTACTCAGAGAGCAACCTCACTCTGACTGCCCTCATGGCGCTAGTGGCACAGAGCAAGGCTTATGGGTGAGGCACCGCAGTATCTTTACAGCCATGACGATGGTGATATGGATCATGAACCTTCAGTTAATTGTGGGTGAAACTCTTAATGAAAGGAACAGAGTTCAGAATATTTTCTATCTTTCTTCTTAGGCTGGTGTGATAAGAAGGTCCTTGAATAACTCACTCCCATCCACCTCACCTGCCTGAAGGCTTAGCATGACTGATAGATATGGAGTAGGAGGCATGGAGCTGGCAGCCTGGGCCTCTGCTCCTCAATCCTGGGTCAAGTATAATCTCTTGAGGACATTTTTTAAATGACTGGCTCATAGCCTGCCTCCTCTTCCTCTCCTCTCCACCCCTGAGAATATTATATTTGATAGGTCTGAGGTGTTACTTTTGCAATGTTGCTTTTTACAGAGGTCTTCAGGTGCCTCTCATGGGTAGCTAGAGTTGAGAACTGCTTATCTAGAAATTGGGTTAATATTTTTAACCAGTAGCGTAGCCAATTGAGTTTGATGCCACACTTCTGTGAACTGTATCACTCAGAATATGTATTTCTCAGCAATCCCAATGAAGACTGGTTCATGGCTTGTTAGTTGAGCAAAATTTGAAGAGTTTGTATCCTCACTAAACATAGGTAGAGATTAGTTTTATATTTGTGGTGGTTGTGACATGGAAGAGGTCTGCATTTTGTTTCTACTCCCATTCTCTCTACATGTTCTCATTCCACCCAAGGAAGATAAGAGATGCTATGAATTGACCTAATTTAAGGTACACAGTATAGACCATCTCCCTTGGGATTATCCTTCCTCTTTCTATAAGGTTGTGGAAATAAAAAGAATACAGAGCTTCCTTCCATAAACCCGGAAGGGTAAAAGTTTGAAGAGGGTAGGGCTCCAATTGCCAATACCTAAGGAAAACTGAGGAAAGTAGCATAGATAAGGTATGGTGTAGCCTTTGGGTGAACATCCTTGGCAATTAGCACTTTTGAGGACATTCATTCTGATCAAGTTTTTTCTCCCCATCACAGATAAGTAGAGATTTTCAGAGACATGGATGGAGGGGGGATTCCCTTGATCTTTCAAGTGTTGTGAAATGACTTAAAACACTTTCCATCTATTTGATTATCGGCTTATATTTCATGTTCATGGAATAAAGCCCACAACTCTGTTGTCCATAATTACCCTATGTATAGGGCCAAAGCATCGCTAAGAGAGGATAGGAAAAGTTGAATGGAAAATCAAACAATAGTCCTACAGAAACTCAGTGTCCTCAGCTTCTGCCTCTCTTCCTTCCCATTATTGACTTATGCTCATGGGTGGGCAGGTAGAACAGTGGAATTGGCATTTGTGAAGGTGAAATCTCACATGGAAATTTCTAGCTCCCTATACTGGAGCAAGGGCCTATGATTTGTCAGTATAATGTTAAACTATGATAATGCCATGATGGTCAGTGTTTTGAAATTAACAGCTGGATCCTAGTATCAGAGGAGACAAGATTTAATTTCTTTCCTACATCTCTTGCTTTTTATTTTATCTTACTTTATTTTTATTGTGGACACTATTACAGATGTCCACCTATCCCCTCCTTTGCCCACCTCCACTCAGTCCCCAACCCCCCTTCTCTATGGCCATCACCATACTCTCGTCTGTGTCCGTGGGTCATGCATATATGTTCTTTGGCTAATCCCTTCACCTTCTTTTATCCAGTCCACACTCCCTCCCCTCTGACAGCTGTCAGTGTGTTCCATGTATCTGTACCTCTGTTTCTATTTTGTTCATCAGTTTACTTTGTTCATTAGGTTGCACATATAACTGAGGTCATATGGTATTTGTCTTTCTCTGATTGGCTTATTTATCTTAGAGTTTAAATTTGTGGTCAAGGAAGGCTACTCTGTGCCTAAAAATATTTAATGTATTAGCCCAACAGAAAGTCATATATCAAGTGCAAAGCAGCTGCACTCAAAGACAAACTACCAGGTGGATTCTGGACATAGGCATGCATTTCTGGGACCATGGTGATAAGTGAGTAACTGCAATCCACAGAGAAACCACTCTTCCATGACATGGTCCTGGTGAATTAGTTATCTATTACTGTGTGACAAATTACCCCAAAACTTAGTAGCTTAAAACAACCAACATATATTATTTCTCAGTTTAGGAATTAAGGTGCAGCTTAGCTGCATAGTTCTAGCTCATAGTCTCTTGTGAGGTTGTAGTGAAGCTGATGGTGGGGCTGCAGTCATCTGAAGGCTTCACTGGGGCTGAAGGATCTCCTTCCAAGGTTTATTCACATGGCTGGTGACTGGAGACTTCGTTCTTCACCATGTGGGCCTCCACACTGAGCCACTTAGTGTCTCCAAAACATGACAGGTAGCTTCTCGCAGAGCAAGTGGGAGAGAGAGACAGACAGACAGACACACACACACACACACACACGGAGCTGTAATGTCTTCTATAACCTAATCTAGGAACTCATACACCATCACTTCTGCTGTTTCCATTGGTCATGGAGACCAATCCTGGCAAAATGTAGAAGGTGCCTACATAAGAGTGTGAGTACCAAGAGATGAAGGTAATTTGATTATAACATGCACAGTTTTCTTTGTTTATAGTATTTGTGGTTGATTGATAGAAATCTTCAGATCTGTGAATTTAGTTTACACCAAATTTGAGAAAATATAGGTCATTATTTCTTCAACTGTTTCTCTGGGCCCCTCTGCCCTTTGGAAACTCTACTACACACATATCAGTGCATTTGAATCAACTCCCACAGCTTACAGACACACTGCTTATTTTTCACTCTTTTATTTTTCTGTATCTCATTTTGGATAGTTTCTATTTTTATGTCTTTGCATTCACAAATCTTTTATTTTACAAAGTTTAATCTGAAGTTAATCCCATCTAATGTAGTTTTCCCATCAAATATTATGGTTTTCCTGTGTAGAATATCAATGGGCCTTTTTTATGTCCTCTCTATATCTACTTAATATATCAAATTTTCTTCTAGCTCCTTGAACACATGGAATAGAGTCACAATAGTTTTTAATGCTCTTATCTGCTGATTTTATCATGTGTCACATCTGCTTGCTTTTCAGTTGATTGGTTTTTGTCCTCTGTGTGGTATATTTTCTATTGTTCTGCATGCCTGTTAACTTTCAATTGGGTGCCAGACAATCTGATTTTTTTTTTCTTAATAGAGAATAGTTTTGTATTCCTATAAAGAATTTTGAGATTTGTTCTAAAACAGTCACTTGCTATGGATTTGATCCTTTTGGCATTGTTTTTAGAATTTGTTAGAAGGAATCATAATCTGTGCTCAGTATGTGGTTAAATTCTCCCCACTACTAACCTAAAACTATTATGAGCAACCTGCTGATGCTCCATGAGTGTGTGGTTTTCCACTTTTGCTGGTGGAAACAAGAAATATTCTGGACCCTGTGTGAGCTCCATGATGGTTCTCTCTGATCCTCTCAGGTGGTTCTTTTTCCAGCCTTGGGGAGATTCCTCATGTACATGCCCTGCTCGGTGCTCACCTGCAGAATCAAGGGGGCCCTCAGCAGATCTCTGGAGATATCTCTCTCTCCCTTTCTCTCTCTCTCTCTCTCTCTCTCTCTCTCTCTCTCCTGTTATTTCCTTTCTGTCACTTTGCAACTCTAGCAAGTCTTGACTTCCCCAGCCTCCCAAATAAAAATTAAATCAAGGAGGAAACTGGGATCTTCTGGGTTTCCAGTCTTCTGCTCTATGGCCTGGAAACTTTCTCTAGGCTCTAAACTGGGGCAATTGTAGGACTAACTTCATCTGTTTTCCATCTTTCAGTATCACTGTACTTCAGTGTCTGATGCCCAAAGTCTTCAAAACTAAAGTTTCACATATTTTGCTCAGTTTTCTTTCTTTTTTATTTTTTCAAACTCCTTTTACTCCATCTGGGTCCAAAGCAGAATTCTTATGGTAAGAATTTGGTTAGGATGTTTTTCATTCCATACACCAATTTTGGGAGGATTTACACCTTGTTTTAATAATAAATCTCCTAAATATGAACTTAAAATATTGAACTGTCCTTAAAATATTTATTTCTAAGAATTTTGTGATTTTATGAGAATCTTAAAAGTATATTTTTTCAATTGTGTTCTGTTTGTTTTGGTTCTATAAAAGTACATTGATACCTAAATGTTATTCATATATCTAATAACTTGGGTAAACTCATTAATTCCAATAATTTAACTGTGGAATTTTTGCAGTTTCTAAATATGCAATTATTTCACTTCCATATGGGAATATTTCCTCTATTCTAATACTTATGAAATATTCCCAGTTGTAATTTATATGATTTTTTGTGAGTTTGCAATTGAAAAATGAAGATATCTTACATTTCTACTATTACAAAAATTAGGAGAGGAAATCAGAGCTAGCCCTTGTCAATTGGTTAGACCCAGATATCTCAGTCATGTGACTGACTTGTCTCCTTAGGTCACGTCTAAGCCTCGTGGGCTTGAGACAAAGATTCTGAATACTGAAGGAATGGGAACTGTGTGTGCAGGTGCAGAGTGTGGATTGAAAAGTCAACAGGGAAATAAAACACCTGAGACAAAGGGCTATAGGATTATGATTTACACTCTCATACAATAAATTTTTACTGTCTACATAACTGCCACTTAGCAGCACTCTGGTTAATCATCAAACTGTACCATTAGTGCTTTCTTTTCTGACAACACTCCCTGTGCTATTTCTGTTCACCTTTCTTCCTCCGGTTGTCAGGCACTGTCTCAGGTGCATGCTTAGTCCTTTTAACTCGCCTGCATGATGTTCCATCCCCACATTTGTGCTCTCATTAGTGCTTGGGAATTGTTACTTTTCTGGAGTCATCCATAACCCTCAGCAGAAAAAAAAACAAAAAACCTGTAGGTTCAGCCACGTTTCATCACTTTAACAGCTCACAAACTAGACAACAAGACAAAGGTTTATCCATTAGTGTTGCCTGAATCATATTTAACAATAGTCTCCTGGTTTCCTCTTTACCTCTCACTATAGTGTCCACTTAGAACATCAGCAAGATTGATTATTTATGTCTTAAGATAGATCAAAGTTAGAATCTGTCATTTTCCTACTCAAGGACCCATAGTATCTCCTTATTCACTCAATTTAACATCAAAGCTCTGTAAGGACTTACTGTATGTTACACGACCTGCTGTGTACCTTTCTGACCCCTTCTCTTACTGTTCTCCTGGCTCACTTCACACCATCGAATCAACCGCCCTATATTCCTTGAAAACACCTGACAAGTTCCTGTTCTTTGTTCTTTGTTGTAGTTGTTTTCTCTGCAGGGAAAAGTCTTCACCCAATAATCCTATTAGATAGGTCTCTCACCTCTGCCAGTCTTTGCCCTTATTTATACCTTCAATCAGAGCCCCATTCAGGCTGACTTTTTCAAATTGAAACCCCTCACAGTCTCAGAAGTCTCCATTCAATGCTCATGTTTCTTTGCCCAGATCACTTACCACCTTCTAATGTTCTGTAAGCCCCACAGTGTTGTATTAATTTCATTAGCGGTCCAAATTCTTTACTCTTCATCTGCACACTTTTTGCAGTACAACTGTGCACCTCCTTCTGTGGCCAGTGAAAATAGGGTCTTTCCATGGGCCCAGAGAAAAGCATTTAAGGACACCTACGTAAGTTTGGATGAGGGGTAGTGGTCAGGTTTATTGACGTTGATGTAAACACAAGGGCATCCTGGGTTCAGCTCTGTCACGTTGTGAAAAACATCCAGCCTTGTCTTCATTAGGCCCAGAACAAAGACCAGTGTCTATAGATTTTGTGCAATATTAAAGTTTAGTCCAGTTTAACCATGTCCCCATTTGGCTAGGTTGGTCTGTGTTTACCACTTCACTCTGGCTGGCACTGCATTGTTATACTCAGTACCCAGGCTTGTGGTGAGAGCCTTTGTTTGGAGTCTGCACACCTGTTGGCCAGGCAGCTACTAGGAATGCATGGCTGCTATGGAGAGAGTAAGTGCTGAGCACCAACAGGGCAAATGCATGTTACTCAGGGAGAAGAATAGAGGGATCTTGTTTTTGTTCATCTCTGACTTTATTGCTTCAGGCTTGAGAGGGACTGGACACTCTTTCATACCAACCAGTCAACTTCCCAATCTTTTGGAGGCTGCGCTGGGTCCTCCCCCTAACCAATCCATTACCTAGACCTTCAGAGGCTCTGTGTCCCCTGTCCTATCCATACTTTTCCCAGGCTAGACTGGGAGGCCTCTGTGGTCATCACTGTGGCTCCCACTGCCCATGCCTCAAAGTGGAAGCTCCTCCCTGTGCCATCTTGGGTTCTCCTGCACATGTGCTCATCTTGCTCAGTTGTCCCTGAAATCTGGTACCAGGCTGGCAGAGCCTTGGGGAGATTTTTTCTACAGGTTTTGAGAGCTAAGTCCCCTCAGCAGCAGTCCCCTGGAGGGTGTGAATGGACCTGTGAATGTTGTGGCTTCCTGGTAAATCAGGCTTAATGGAAGCAGTTCCAATATCTGATTCAGCTTCCCTAGTTTGTTATGCTCAATGTCGGATTCCCTGTGCTCCCTTCCTATGTTAATAACTAGCTGACTACTTATGCTGACTCTTCAGTTAAAAAGAAGAATATATTTCCTTTTCCTTAATTCTGAATTTGACCATGTTATTTTATTTAGTCAAGAGATGTTAACATTTGTGACTTCAGCAGAAATTTGTGAAAGCACATATAGTCTGTCCTATTTCTTGCCCTGTAGCCATCACAAAACATATACAAGCTTGGCTAGTAGAGGCCAAGACACATGGAGCAGAGCCCAGTAGACTCATGATTCTAGCTGAGGTCATTCTCATCGATCATAGCTCACCATGAGACCTTTGAGTGACCCTAAATCACTGATCCAGAGAATCATGAGCTGAATATATACTTATTTTGTATGCCACTGACATTTTCTGTTTTCTTACACAGCATTATTGTAGCAAAGATAATGCCCTGTTGTAATGCAAGCTCCAGAAAGGCATAACTTATTATTTGTATTGTTTTGTGGTCTGTCTCAAGTACTTGGTACAATGCATACATTAGATGTTCAAAACATATTCACTGGCTTATAAACAAAGTGAAAACACACACAACTTCAATGCATTATTTACATATCCTAATAGAGGATCAGAGTTCCGTTCTACACTAGTAAGAGTGGCCAGAACATAAAAGACACTGAATAAATATAGTTATATGAGCCTATACATAAAAAATAAATTTCTCAGTTATTTTCAAAAATGAATTATTTTTCAAGAAAGTACACACTATGAATAAAGTGGAAAACACAAGAAATTAGGAACCAAACAGCCAGCCAGATGCCCTAAATTGCAATGGGCAGTTTCTGGGACATTATCTGTCTTGTGTGGGGGCTAAAAAATATTAATACTTTTCCTCCCATTTCTAAGTTCTCCCAGCTGGGACAATAACCAAATTTAGAGAGACAGATCAAGAGGAGAAAATCAAGGTTTAATCCATACACATGGGGAATTCACATAAGCATAAAAATTCCCCAAGGCAGTGAGGCATCACTGGGTAAAGGAGAAAGGGTGTCATGTAATTAGATTTCCAAACTGCAACTTGGGTGATTTACAGGTAGTTGAGAAAGAGCAGAACACTCATGGCTGTAAAGTCCTTGCTAGACAACTGAGACACCGTGGGATACAGGGGTAGTTAACTAACAGGCACCTGCCTGAACCCCACTTGTTTACCTTACTTGTATTCAAATTAGGCTAAGATGACATCCTAAGGTCTCTTATACAAAGCAGCTTTCTCTGTCTCAATCTCTTGGGCAGAAAATGGGGGAGGATTAATGGTACTTTCTAATTTTTTTTGTTTCTTAATAAACAGCTTAAAATCAATATCCCAAAAAGCAGCTTCAGGGTGGCAGAATTTTGGTCCCTTCACATTCTATCCCTATATGAAATTTGTATCCCAAGAGAATTCTGAAACATTGTCCTTCATCACTTCTGACTTTACTGTTCCATCTACTTTCTCTGCCCCTATATATGAACCACATCTTCTTTATTCATTCTATTGATGGGCACCCAGGTTGTTTCCGTACCTTGGCTATTGCCAATAATGCTGCAATGGACAAATGGGTGCATATATATATTTTGAATTAGAGTTTTTGTTGTTTTTGTTTTCTTTGGATAAATACTCAGAAGTGGAATTCTTAAGTTATATGGTAGATTTATTTTTAGTTTTTTTGAGGGATCTCTATAACGTTTTCCACTTTGACTGTACCAATTTTGAGTCCCACAAAAAGTGCCTAAGAGTTTCTTTTTCTCCACACCCTCACCAACACTTGTTTTTTGTTAATTTTTTAAAAATAGTCACTCTGACTTCTGTGAAATGGTATCTTGTTTTGGTTTTGATTGGCATTTCACTGGTGACGAGTGATGTTGAGCAGCTTCTTATATGTCTTTGGCCAACTGTATGTCTCCTTTGAAGAAATGTCTCTTCGTGTCCTGTGCCCATTTTTTGTTCAGATTTTGTTCTTACGCCATGTACAAAAATAAACTCAAAATGGATTGAACACCGAAATGTAAGACATAAAACTCCTAAAATGAAACATAGGTAGTGTACTGTCTGACATCAGTCGTAGCAATATCTTTTTGGATTTTCCTTTTGAAGAAAAAGACAAAGCTGAAAATAAACAAATGGGACTTCACCCAACAGAAAAGCTTTTGCACAGTGAATTCTGTTACATAAAAGCATGGAACAGACTGATGAATCTCAGAGGGGAGGTGGGGGTGGGGGCTGGGGAGAGATTAACCAAAGAATTTATATGCATATATGCATAACCCATGGACACAAACAATAGTGTGGTGGAGGCCTGAGGTGGGGAGTAAGAGCAGGGTGGAAGGGGTCAATGGGGAAAGAAGGGAACATCTATAATGCTTTGAAAAATAAAAAAAGAAAATAGAAAAGATTAAAAAAAAAGAAGAAAGAAAAAATTAAATGAAAAGACAACTTACTGAATGGCAGAATATATTCTCAACTGATATATCTGATAAGAAGTTGATATCCAAAATATATAAGGAATTCATATAACTCAATAATTTAAAAAATATTCTTAGCTTTAACTAGTGTCTTTTTGTTCTAAGATTGCACATTCCATTTACTTACCATATTTCCTTAGGCTCCTCTTGGCTGTGACAGTATCTCAGACTTTCCTTTTTCATTGTTGATCTTGACTGTTTTGAGAAGCACTAGTTAGGTATTTTGGAAAATGCTCCACTGTTGAAAACATTCTGATGTTTTCTCATTATAAGACTCATTGCCAAAGTGCTATGTTGTCAAGAAGTTGTATGTTTTTGTTATTTACATTTAATTCCACAAGTCATTTACTTAATGTTTGAGTTAATTTTCATAAAAGGTGTAAGGTCTATGCCCACATTCATTACTTTTCATATGAATGTCCAAATTTCCAGCATCTTGATAAAAAAAACTATTATTTCTTCATTAAGTCAAAAATCAGTTGCCCCAAGGACATGAATAAATACTTCTCCAAAGAGGACACACAGATGGCCAAGAGACACATGAAAAAATGCTAATCATCAGAGAGATGGAAATTAAAACCACAATGACATATCACTTCACACCTGTAAGAATGGCTCCATCAACAAATCAACAAACGACATGTGCTGGCGAGAGTGTGGAGAAAGGGAAACCTAGTACACTGCTGGTGGGAATGCAGACTGGTGTAGCCACTATGGAAAACATTATGGAGGTTCCTCAAAAAATTTAAAATGGAGCTGCCTTTGGACCCAGTGATTCCACTCCTAGGAATGTATCCTAAGAATCGTGGAACACTAATCAGAAAGAATATATGCACCCCTATGTTCACAGCAGCACAGTTTACAATAGCCAAGATCTGGAAACAACCCAAGTGCCCATCAGTAGATGAGTGGATAAAAAAGCTGTGGGACATTTACACCATGGAATACTACACAGCTGTAAAGAAGAAGGATCTCGTGCCCTTTGGGACAGTGTGGATGGACCTGGAGAAAATTATGCTAAGTGAAATAAGCCAGACAGAGAAAGACAAACATCACATGATCTCGCTTATATGTGGAATCTAAAGAACTTAATAAACTGATGAACAGAATAGATTCAATGACAGGGAAGCATAGATGAGACTGACGAATGTCAGAGGGATGGAGGAGGGCGGGTGGGTGGAGGGGGAGAGAGTAACCATAGAATTTATATGCATATATGCACAACCCAAGGACATGGACAATGGTGGGGAGAAGGACTGGGGAGGGAAATGGGACGGGGTAGAACAGGTCATTGGGGAGAAAAAGGGACATCTGTAATATTTTAAATGAAAATGAAATTAAAATAAATAAATAAATAAATAAATAATAAATATTTTTTTTAAAAGTCGGTTACCCACATTTGTGTGGGCCTATGTCTGGCCTCTCTACTCAGTTTCATTACTCTGCATTTCTAATGTAAGCCCTATATGTTTATTTTTTTATGAATTCCACACTCTTAATTACTGTGGCTTCTTACTGAATCCTGAGGTCAGGTAGTGTCAGCCTTACCACATGCTTTAGTCTCTTTCAGTATTGTATTGGCTCTTCTGCATCTTTTACCTTCCCATTCAATCTTTAGAATCAGTTTGTTGGTATCTACAAAATACCATTGGAATTTTAAATGTGGTCATGTTGAATCTATGGATCAAGTTGGGAAGAATTGACGGCCCAACATATTGACTCTTACAACCTATGAACATGGAACAACCCTCCACTTATCTAGATACTCCTTAATTGTTTTAACAGAATTTTGTAGTTTTCTACATAAGGACTTAGGACATATTTTGCCGGATTTATACTTAAGTATTTCATTTTTTGATGCCATTTTAAGTAGTATTTTTGTAAGTATTTTTAATTACAAAGCTTCAATCCTCTTTGCTGGTATTTAGGAGGGCAACTGACTTTTCTATATGAACCTTATATTATGTGATCTTGCTATAATCACTTATTGGTTCCAGGAGATTTTTTTTCAATTATTTAAATCTTCTATGTAGAAAATCATTTAATTTGTAAAGAAAAACTGTTTGATTTCTTCTTCCCAACCCAGATATTTTTTCTTTTGTATTTATCTAATTTACCAACTAGGAGTTTAGTACAATGTTGAATCACAGTGGGGAGAGATGGATCCTTGCTTTATTCTTGATTTTATGGGGAAAACATCTACTATCTCACCACTAACCATCATGTTGGATGTAAAGGCTTTTTCTTAATATGCCTTTTTTATCAAGTGAGCTCCTCTTTATAGCTTTCTTAGAGTTTTATCTCATTTAATGTTCATTTTATGTTTATTGTGGTGATTTTTTGCAGTTTATTTTTATATTCTGTTAAGTATATTGCCCCTTATCCTGCAGGTCATTTGTTTCCGTCTACTCAGTGCTGCTATAACAAAATACTGTAATCTGGGTGACTTAAGCAATTAATTTATTTCTCACTGTTCTAAAGAATGGAGAGCCCAAGATCTAGCACTGTTCAGATCTTTGTAAGGCTTTCTTCTAGGCTTACAGACTGACCTTCCTGCTGTGTGCTCACATGGCACAAGAAAGAGAGCACCTTCTCTATCTTTTCTTATAAAAGAACTAACTCCATCATGGGAGCTCCACCTCCATGACCTCATCTAAACCTACTTACCTCCCAAGGGTTCCACTTCTAGCACCGTCACACTGGAGGGTGAGACTTCAGTATAAGAATTGGGAGAAGGAACACAAACATTCAGTCCATAACACTATTTTCTTACAGATTTGTCAGCAGTGTTGACATATAAACTATATAATTCTTTGTCTCTAATTTATATAGAGTATATATTTCTGCTGGTCTCTATTTTATGCTTACCCTCTCATAAAGTGCTAGATAAGATTTTTATGAAGACCTTTTTTTTTGTGGTTTTTTAAGCTATAATAACAGTACTATAATATTCTTAGGTGTAACTAAAGTCTAATTATTTGAAATTGGCTTAAATTTCTGGATATGGAACAAGCACCTAGAAACTGCCAGTTACCTGGAGAAGGCCAAGGTTCTTCCTCACTTTCTAAAGAGGGAAGCCTTCAGTGTGATTTTCTAGTTTGATTGTGTATGGGTCTCATGTCCCAGATGCACTGGGTAAAGTGAGTCCATGAGGCCTGTTTTGGGGAAAGAGTAAGGTGGAAATGCTGCTCTCCTCGGAATGTGCGTTTTCTACCTCATTACTGCTGGGGGCACAAAAGGAGCTTTTGAGATCTAGACTCTTCAAGACCTCTTAATACAAGCCATAATCTGACAGTTCAGGGGTTTCTGTCTTTTCCTGTTACTCTCCCCTGGCATCCAGTTACTCTTATCTTAGCTAAAATCTTTAGCTATAATTTTCTTTTGGTTATTGGACTTTCCGATATCATCTTCCAGACCTTTCTCTCAATATTCCTTAATATAGTTTGTTTTACATGGGTGATATTTGTTAATTTAATATGGCAAATGTGATCACCCATCTTAAATATGTTATGTCTTTGAAATGTATGAGACATCCTCTAAATTATTCCTTTAATAAGGGCTGCAAGAACAGGATAAATTGAGTAGGCTAATCAATGTCATATTGCTAAGGAATGGAAGCAATGTTTTGAGATATAGGAGTATAGACTCTTATTAATGGGGTATCAAATTTTTTTAGCTTTTGAAGCCAAAACAGATAAGGTTCCTAGATCACAAAGTTATTCGATATTCTACTTTATTGAGTGCCATAGGTGTGTATTTTAACAAGAGAAACCACCATACACAGGTGGCCCTAAAGTCCCTCTACTATATGAGTGAACTTATAGTTTGGAGAAGCTGATTCAGGGAGCTGATGTATTTATTAAGGCTGGTAGTGTTCCTGGGGTGGTGGATTTAACAGAATGTCCACCAGATTCTCATTCGTGTGCAACAGCTCACAGCAGTGCTAAGGGCTTGAATTCTTGGTAACTAACTATGGAGGAAAGCATATCCTGTGGGTGATGATACAGTATTCTGCATCTTAATCACTGAAACAGCAGTAGCCATTTCATCACTTTAAAGTGCTTTAGATTGAATAACCAACATCTTCATTGAGACACCTCATTGGTGAGACCGCTGGGCACAGATCAGGAATCAGCACAGCGGAAAGTGGAAAGGGAAGAAATTAAGGTTTGCAAATGGTCTGTATAGGATTACCTGGGGTACAGTGAGTCCCAGGGAAGCAGAGAGCTACCTCCAAGGCAATAGAGGGAATGTTGAGAAGACAAGAGAGCAGTCCTCAAAAGGGACAGGTTAATACTTGGAAGGATTCACTCTCTATGATGTACATGTTTTCCTGTAAATTATTAACAATTTATATATCCTGACCCCTTCATTTTAGAGTAATTACAACAAAGAAGCTATTTATTCATTTATTTATGTATGTATTTATTTTTTAACAAAGAAACCCATTTTCTGTATTTGGCATTTAAATTAACATCATATGTTAAAATTACAAACTTCAAAAATAGGTTACTCTAATTCTTTTTATTTCAAATGTTATTTAGAAAGAATAATTATGATAGGTGAGTTTTGTCTTCTTTTTAATGCAATGACATCAAGTTGAGCAGAAAAAGCACATTAAAATGTATTCCACTTAAAAACATAGTCAATTATTGACTTGTGTTTTAAAGTTGAATGTGGTGGGTAACAGCAGGTTAATACTCCTGATCCAAAAACTTGAAAAACTGACTAAATTAAAAAAAAAAAAAAAAAGTATATTTAAAGAGGTCAAATAACTGAGGAAGGAATATTCACCTGATAAACTAGGTGAGCTGATTCCCTGGCCATATCCTGCCTCGCCTCCCCCCAACCCCATTGACTGATTAGTACAAGGGGCTTGACCCAAGCAGAGGGACTGTGCTGGGAAACAGGAAAAACACAGAGCATTGGGCAGCTGAATCTGGAGCAATGAAATAGAAACTAGAGGCTCCCAAACTCATGGTTATCTTTTCCCCTGGGACATTTACTAAATGCTGGGGAGTGAAGGTGGCTGGCAGAGGTAGGAGGGGAGGAGAGGAACACAGAGTAAATTTTCTAAAATTCTCAGGTGCTTGGGGAAAAAAAATCCTTCTGGGGGAGGGAACTTGCAACAAATACATGTTTGCCAGCTTTGTAACATGTTTTCCAGCACAGACTATTTTAAACCTGTAGGAACACGAGTATTTGTACTTTTATGACTGTTTCAGTATCAGGTTGGGTAGATAGGATTAAGATACCAAACAGATCTACCCATATTCCCAGCAACAACCCTCTGAAACTATAGTAACAATGTTAAAAGTCTATTGTAATTTTTAAAAGTAAAACTTAAAATAAATTTTTTTCTTTCATAAAAATTCTCCTCTAAATTAAACCACCGTCAGTAAAAATTGAAAGTCTGAAATATCATATGAGTGGATGGCTTGGCATTCTCTGAGGAAGAGATTACAGCCACAGGAGAAAATATGAGGACCAAGTGACGAAAGCAGCCTGGCTTATGCTGCATTTCAAGTACAAGTAAGATGACGACGAAGAGTCTCTCTGGAGGTGGTTAAATGTATCTCTCAAATCTCAGGAGCAATGCCTAAAACACATATTTATATAAAAGTCAAGGGACTAGATAAAATCAACAACAGAAATCACACAGGTGAGAGAAGTAAAGCACAAGTTTGAAAGCCTACGTCGCAGTACTTGGGTGTGGGAGGAGGTTAAGGACTAGGATGAAGAGGAAGACCCTGTGACTGGCCCATGGAGACTCATCTGGGCTAAAAGGAGCACTACGTCATGGCAATCTAACAAGACAAGAGTGTCATAGACTTACTGACCATATATGTCAGTGCTGTGGAAGTTTGAGGCTAAAAAATATGGGAGCAGAGCATGAGGGACCTGGCTGAGGCCCTGACAGCAGACTGATGGGGTTGGGAGAGAGAATGGATATTAGGACAGTGAAGAGGCTGAGAACAGACCACTCTTTCAAAGAAATACTGGTTTAAAGAGAAGAAAGATATGGCAGGATTTGTAAGGGAATGAAGGAAGGAATTCAGTTTCTGCTTGACCTTATTTTGTTAATTGTGCTTATCTTAAAATGGGAGACAGCAATACCTATGTTTATGCAGAAAGGACAGCAGAGAACCAGAGATGAAGGAGACCTGCCAGGCAGAGAGGAGCACCGTCAACCTCGTGGTTAAACACTCACCTGGGCTGCAGCTGGGATGACTAATCTGCACAGGGAATGGTCAAGGGGAGAGGGATTGTCTCTGGAGGACAAGACCCTAAATACTGGGAGCAGCATCCTGAGAGCAGAGGAACCGTGGGCTCTGGAGAAGAGGGAATCCCTGAGAGTCTAGGATGATGAAGGAGTGTGAGGATCTGTGGAACTGTTTGTGCAGGTAGGTGATAGAAATTGTTCCAGTTTCACTGTGGCCTCTCGCTATGGTCTGGGTGTGTCACCATTTGTCCTTTTTGAGAGGGCAGCTCAGCACACTGCCACGTCCCATGAAGTTTGTGTCTATCACAACCCCAGACTAAGCCCAGAGTAACCTCCTACCAATTCAGTTATTAACAAAGCCCATAGGCAACATTCTATATCTCGACGCAGAAATCATCTTCCAGCATTTCCTCAGCTCTCCCCGAAGATTTGCTCTTCAGTGTTTCTGAAAGTCCCTCTGACCTGTATATGCATTTGTTGGATCCTTTTCAAATCTCCTTTTTTCTAATTGTACTTCTGTGCCATTTTTGTCATGGTTTTACCTCTGAAATGTCACAATATTTAATCTTTTTTTTTTTTAATCCTAAAAGATTTTCTGTTTTCAACACTAAACACATAAAAAAGTGTCTGCATCACTCTCCCAGAAATTAAAACAATATCTCTAAGTCCCTTTAACTAAATAACAAAGGTTAACCAGTTTATACCCAGATATCCTTACTAATTCATTGGCTGTGGAAAATTTATTGCTGTGATCATTTTTTTCTAGGCAATAAAAGCATTTGCATGACTTTTCACATTATCTAAAGCAATATGTTCAAAGATCTACAATATATCAAGAAGGGAGGAGAAAGGGAGAGAAGGACAGGGAGACAGGCTCCTTACTATCCTCAGCAGAGAATTCACAGAGAGCAAGTGGAGACGGGAAAATTACCTAACTTTGAGAAAAGAAAGTGTGTGAAATATTCTATATAAATTACTTTGAAAAATCTAAGTGACAAAGAGTGATAAAATCAATAAATATAAAGGAACATGAGATTCATTTATTCAATTGATTTGTTCTGAATGCATTTACTAAGTTTTACCCTGTTGTATGCTGTGTCAATATACAAACTGACAGATCTAAAACAAGCTTGCTATCAAGACATTGTTCTCTGAGAATTAGAAGAGGCAAATCATGGCCCCTGGATTAGATCTGTAATTTAATTCTGTTGCAAATAGGTTTTGAAGGAACACTATGTACCTGGGGAAATTAGGGTTAGCATCTCCCACCCTGTCCCACCAAGAGGTATCAGGACTCAGGTGGAGGTCTAGCACCAACATGTGGGACCAAGGGGTCCAGTGAAAGCAACACAAGCACAAACTCAATGTCTGAAAAGAAAATATAACTCAGCAGGAGGCCCAAACTGAAATTCAAGAAAGTTACACAGAGAATTGATGTATCTGAGTGAGGTACAGTCTTAAATTAGGGAAGCAGAAGCCATTGTCTCTATCAGGCAAGGTCAGGATTTGCAGTGAAGGAACTCCAGCAATGCCTTTCTCATTATTGACCCTCTTTGTGGCTTCCATAAAGGTTAATGGTTATAAACCAACCCCCACTGCTCCAGTCAGGGTGGCCAACTTCTCCCACATGAGCAGCTTAAATTGTGGCAGGTTATTTGGTAGAAATTCATCATACTTTTAATGGAATTTTTGTTATAAGACTTGGGTGTTACTTTTTGTTCAGTTTATTTATTATTTAATTTTCTATGTCAGCCATGGAGCTGTCAGTTTGGCCAGTAGTAAGAGAATTATTAGCAATTATTAGGCTGAAGTGCTCAGAGAGATTTGGAAAACAGCAGCTGGCTGTCCTGTTCTCTATGCAGTTGCAGGCCATGGTTTCCTTCAAGTCTCTGAAACTCCTCACAGCAGGAGAGACATTTTGGGGGGAGTTTCCCCTTCTGATGTCCTTTTGTATGAAAGACCACTCAATTCTGTTCTTAATCTTGCCCATTAATGTAAAAGAACAACCTCCAAACAGTTCAATTCTGCATTTTTCACCTGCAGTGTCTGTACCCAAGTTTACTTAATTGATGGCTTATGGGAGGAGGGCATGGGTTTCGGAACGTTTCTCACTAATCATCCAAATTTCCAACCTGAGAGTGAGGACCATGTCATGTCAGGAATTCTCAGACATGGAAGAAACTTCTTTAAGACCAAAGAAATGCATGATGCTAACAGTGGTGTGGGGGGCTGAGAGCCATGAGAGCCATTTGGGGCTTCAATCAGAGATCAAATCCAACAAATCAGAAGATCAATCATGAGATCTCTAGTAAATTCAGGTTGTATCCCTAGGATCAAGTTTATGCCCTAAAAGATTAAACTGACTGCAAGTGATCTAACAACAAATAAAGGGTGGGCGTCTCCTGAGTTCCTGCCTAGAGCAACCATTAGAAGTTGCTTCTCATACTTCATAATATGAAGCAGACCCAGCTTCATAGACATTTAATGCACAGAAGTGTCCTGGAGAAAGCAAAATCTTGAAGACTGTCTATATCTGCATTAGGATTTTTGCAAGATCAGACTATAAACATTTATGGGGCTGGAGATGTAAAAATAAACATCAGGCACCTTCAACACCCTGGGTATAATTTCCATAAACTATAGCATGAATAAGTCTAGATTGCAAAACATTGTAGAGGTAGCACATATATACATTCCTTACTCTGAAAAAGATAAATACATAAATCTGGGAAGTTGTTATGAGAATGTCTCATTTAAATCTCTACTGTATGCCATCATGTTGAAAATGTGCATAAAAGAAATAAAAGCAGGTGGAAGGAAGGGCGGCCATTCTAAAGACGTGTGTGTGTGTTTTCATATCAGCACATAAATAATATCTAGATTGAACACCTGGTTTTATGGTCACGAGAGGACTTTATTACCATCATCTGAATGAAGAGGAACAAAGTGCAGCCTCCAGTCCCCTTCCCTGTGTCCAATATCCTGTGCTGCTCTCACACCCCTGCTGGTTACAGCGCAGGAGGAAGACAACTGGGTGGTCTGACCTAAGCTTCTAAGTGAAGAGCTTCAGAGTTTCAGAGAAGATGTCTAATGTACCCTGAGAAACTGATATTTTTCTAGTGATGGTTCATCCAGGTAAGTTTAAAAATAATTTTTTATCATCATATAAAGAACAGTATATGTGTGTATGTTTATGAAGAACCTGAGAACGTCAATAGAGATAACAAGGAATTTAAGGAAAAGGGCCTAAATTTAGAGCTTATAAAGCTCAGAATGATCTATTTTTGTCCTAATTTATTTCCCCCCTTAAAAAATCCTTAAGATTCTTTTGAAAAGCTGTAATCCTCTTTAATCTTAAATATGAGGCTGTAATCTTAGTCTCTCTGGTCCTGAGAAATGAGAACTTGTCTGGCTCAATGTCTGTTGGTTCTGAGCCCCTTTTCTGTCCTTGGATTATCCCTGCATCCCTCAGTTCTCCTTCCATCAGGGGCATTCATAATCCATAAGATAAGAACACTGAGTCTCTCTTTCCCCTTCATCTTTTTTTCAATTCAACCACTCACCCAAAGGTCATGCAAGAATTTACTCAGGCAAATCTTCTAAAGACCTGGAATGTTCCCTAGTTTTTCAGTTTCTCATACCTCCTTCAGGAATAAATGTGAATAAGAGAGCAGGCCTGTGATCAGACAGGGCTTCCTTCACTGCCCTGGGCTGGTGCTGCCAGGTGAGGTCACCTTGCTCAAAGCCTACACCTGACCCAGGGGAGAAGCCCCTCCCCATCCCAATCCAGTTCTCAATTACCCACCATGGGCCAAGCCCAGACAGCAATCTACCCTGTATCCCTGGAAGTGGTGGGGGTAACTTCTCTCGAGGAAAACTGATGAGTCATGATTCTCCTGTTTCCTTGCAGGAAAGAAATGAAGAAAAATGCTGTTTTATCTTACAAAGGAATCAGCAAAAAAAGTCTCTGGGATTCCATGTTTTACATTTTACATTGTAATGATGTCACACAAGATCAAGTCAGCTGCCCTTCTGCTCATGGGGACCGTGGCGGTACCTTTGGTTTATCTATTTTTTAAGAAGTGCAAAGAAAATGGTAAGTGTAAAAATGAGTGAAGTACAGAGCTGGATATTTTTTACACTGAACTTGTGAATAGAGCCAAGAAGTCTTTTAGACAGAGAATTTTAGTTTTTGTGTAAGGAAAGTAATTTCCACAAAAGGGATCTTATAATCTCTTTCTAACATCCCATGATTCACTGCTCACATCAAACCTGCATTAACCCTGGGTATCAACGTTGGTAAGGACATCAGGTTGTAGTCTCCAGAATATGCAGGGTCTCCAAACTCTAATTCAGAACAAAATGGTCAAATAAATGGAAGATGTTTAGTCTGTGGAACAGACACCTGTGCAAGGTGTGGTGGCTGTTTTGCTTTCAAACACATAAACAACTATCAATTTTGATGAGATGTCTGAGTAGATTAATTAAGCAGAATTAGAACTAACCTGTATGAACTTTAAACAGTTCAAATGTGAAAGACGGTCTTTATGGTTGTGATGATGATGAATGATTCTGTTTTGTTTGTTTATTTTGTTCTTATAGATTCCACCTATAAGTGAAATCATGTGAATTTGTCTTTGTCTCACTTATATTACGTAGCATAATACCCTAAGCCCATCTATGTTGCAAATCATGTTTTATTATTTTTTTGGCCAAGAAGTATTCTACTGTGTATATGTAGCACTTATTTTTTAATTCAGTTTATTATAGTGATATTAGGTAATAAAATTATATAGGTTTCTGGTGTACAATTACTCTAAGTCAAGTCTCGACTCATCAGCATTTATCCCCACTTTCTCCTCCTCTACTTCCCCCATCCTGCTTTCCTCTGGTAATCACCATTCTGTGCTCTGTGTCTATGAGGGCTTGTTTTTATTTGTTGTTGTTTTTTTCTTAATCCCTTCATTTTATTCACTCATCACCACTTGTACAGCTGTCAGTCTGCTCTCTGTATCTATGAGTATGTTTCTATTTTGTTTGTTAGTTTATATTATTATTCATTAGATTCCACATACAAGTGAAATCATATGTACTTGTCTTTCTCCGACTGGCTTACTTCACTTAGCATAATACTCTCCAGATACAGCCATGAAGTCATAAAGGGCAAGATTTCCTTCTTTTTTATAACCAAGTAGTACTCCATTGTGTAAATGTACCACCCCTTTTGTCGGTGTTGTTGTTAACCCTCTAACCCGAGGCTATATCTTTCCACTGATTTTTTAGAGAAGGGAGGGAGGAAGGAGGAGGGGGAGAGAGAGAAACATCAATGTGAGAGAGACACATCAATTTTTTGCCTCTGAACGAACCTGTAACCCAGGTATGTGCCCTTGACTGGGAATGGGACCCAAGACCCTTCAGTCCACAGGCTGATGCTCTAACCACTTAGGGACATGGGCCAGGGCTGTACCTCAGCTTTTTATCCTCTCTTCTAATGACGGGTACTTGGACTGCTTCCAAATCTAGGCTATTGTAAATAGCACTGCGATGAACACAGGGGTGCATGTATTATTTCGAATTAGCATTTAAAGTTTCTTCAGATGTATTCCCAGAAGTGTAATCCCTGGTCATAAGGAATTTTCATTTTTAATTTTTTGGTAACTCCATACTGTCTTCCACATTCGCTGCGCCAATCTGCATTCCCACCAACAGGGTGCAAGGGTTCCCTTTTCTGCACTTTCTCCGGAACACTGGTTTGTTGAAATATTGATGGTAGCCATTCAGACTCTCACTGTGGTTTTAATGTGCATTTCTCTGATGATCAGTGACTTTGAGCATTTTTTCATATGTCTATTTGCCATCTGTATGTCCTTTTTGGAGAAGTGTCTATTCAGGTCCTTTGCCAATTTTTTCTAATCCTCACTGAGGATATGTCTTTTACTGATTTTATAGAGAGTGGAAGAGAGAGAAAGACAGAGACACAGAGAGAGATACGTCAATGTATGAGAGAAACATCTATCAGGTGTCCCCATACACACCCCCAGCAGGGATTGAACATGCAAGCTAGGCATGTGCCCTGACAGGGAATCTAACTGGCAACCCTTTGGTGCACAGGACAATACGCTAACCGTTGAGTGACACCAGCCTGGTCCCTTTGCCCATTTTTAAATTGGGTTGTTTGTTTTTTTGGTGTTGAGTTTCATAAGCGTTTTATAAGTTTTAAATATTATTAATTCCTTGTCAGATGTATCATTGGCGAATGGGTTTTCACATTCAGTGGGTTGTCTTTTCATTTTGTTAATGGTTACCTTTGCTGTGCAAAAACTTTTTAGTTTGATGTAGTCCCATTTGTTTATTATTCTTTTTATTTCCCTTGCTTGAGCAGATTTATCAGAAAAAAATATTAAGAGAAATGTCGAAGATTTTAGGCCCTATGTTTTCTTCTATGATTTTTATGATTTTGAGTCTAACATTTAAATCTTTAATCTATTTTGAGTTTATTCTTTTTTAAAAAAAAATATATCTTTATTGATTTCAGAGAGAGGAGGAGAGAGAGAGTGAAACATCAATGATGAGAGAGTCATTGATTGAGCCCGCAATCCAGGCATGTGCCCTGACCGGGAATCGAACCCTGATTGCCTGGATCCTAGGTCGACGCTCAACCGCTGAGCGATGCCCGGCCGGGCTTGTGCTTATTCTTGTATATGGTATGAGAAGCTGGTCTAGTATCATTTTTTGCAAGTACCTGTGCAATATTCCTAACAGCATTTATTGAATAGACTACCTTCACCCCATTGTATGTTCTTGGTTCCATTGTCAAATGTTTATTGACCATAAAGGTGTGGATTTATTTCTGGTCTCTATTCTGTTCTAGTCATCTGCATGTCTGTTTTTATGCCAGTAACATGATGTTTTGATTACTATGGCCTTGTAGTATAGTTTGATATCAGATAGCATGATTCCTCCAACTTTGTTCTTTCTCAAGATTGCTGTGGCTATTCTGAGTCTTTTGTACCTTCATGTTAATTTTTTGAATATTTGTTCCAGTTATGTGAAATATGCCTTTGGTATCTAATAGGAATTGTGTTGAATCTATAGACTGCTGTGGGTACTATGGACTTCTTAATGATGTTAATTCTTTCTATCCATGAATATAGTATATGATTCCACTTTTTTGTATTTTTTCAATTTCTTTTCAGTGTCTTATAATTTTTTGAGTAGAGGTCTTTTACATCCTTAGTTAAATTTATTCCTAGAGATTTTTTGAGGCAGTTGTAAATGGGATTATTTTCTTAGTTTCTTTTTCTATTAGTTTATTATTGATGTACAGAAATGCAACCAATTTATGAATATTTATTTTGTATCCTGCTACTTTACTGAATTCAATGATCAGTTCTAGTAGTGTTTTGGTAGAACCTTTAGGGTTCTCTACATATAGTATCATGTCATCAGCAAATATTGGCAGTTTTACATCTTCCTCCCCAATTTGGATGCCTTTTATTTCTTTTTTTCTGATTGCTGTGGCTAAGACATCCAGTACCACATGGAATAAGAGTTGTGAAAGCAGATATTGCTGTATTTTTCTGGATCTTGAGGAAAATGCTTGTAGCTTTTCCCCATGGAGTTGGCTGTGGGCTTATTATATATGGCCTTTGGGTATTTTTTCTTTATTCCCACTTTGCTGAGAGTTTTCATCATAAATGGGTGCTACATGTTATCAAATGCTTCTTAAATCTATTGGTATGATAATGTGATGTTTGTCCTGCATTTTGTTTATGTGATGTATCACATTTATTGAGTTGCGAATATTATACCAATCTTGTATCCCCAGAATAAATGCCACTTGATCATGGTGTATAAACTTTTAAATGTATTACTGGATTCAGTTTGCTAATATTTGGTTCAGGATTTTAGCATCTATGTTCATCAGGGATATTGGCACACAATTTTTTTTTTTGTAGTGTCTTTATCTGGTTTTGGAATTAGTATAATGCTTGCCTCATTAAATGATAACAGTGTGGTGAAGGACTGGGGCATGGGGCGCGTGTGGGATAGAAGGGGTCAATGGGAAAAAAAGGACATCTGTAATGTTTTCAATAATAAAGATAATTTTTTTAAAAAATAAACTTGGGAGTCATCCCTCCTCATGAATTATTTGGAATAGTGTGTGAAGAATAGGTGTTAGTTCTTGTTTGACTGGCAAAATTCAACCTTGAAGCTATATGGTCCAGGACTTTTGTTTTGGGAAGTTTTTTAATGAATGCTTTAATTTCATTAGTTTTAATCTGTCTATTCAGATTCTCTGATTTTTCCTAATTCAGTTTTGGAAGATTATATGTTTCTAAGAATTTATGCATTTCTTCTAGGTTGTCAAATGGGTTGGCATATTGTTGTTCATAATATTTCCTTCCAATCATGCATATTTCTGTGGTCATGTGTTAATTTTCCTATTTCATTTTTTATTTTATTTATTTGGGTCCTCTCTCTTTTTTTCTTGATGAGTCCAGTTAAAAGTTTGTCAATCATATGAGAAAATGCTCAACGTTGCTAATCATCAAAGTGATGCAAATTAAAACCACAATGAAGTATCACTTCACACCTGTCAGAATGGCTCCATCAACAAATCAACAAACAACTCCTACTGGCAAGGACGTGAGAAAGGGGAACCCTAGTACACTGCTGGTGGAAATGCAGACTGGTACAACCACTATGGAAAACATTATGGAGGTTCCTCAAAAAATTTAAAATGGAGCTGCTTTTGGACCCATTGATCCCACTTCTAGGAATATATCTTAAGAATCCTGAAGCACTAATCAGAAAGAATATGTGCACCCCTATGTTCATAGCAGCACAGTTTACAATAGCTAAGGTCTGGAAACAGCCCAAGTGCCCATTAGTAGATGAGTGGATAAAAAAGCTGTGGGACATTTACACCATGGAATACTACGCAGCTGTAAAGAAGAAGGTTCTTGTGCCCTTTGGGACAGTATGGATGGACCTGGAGAAAATTATGCTAAGTGCCATAAGCCAGGCAGAGAAAGACAAACATCACATGATCTTGCTTATACGTAGAATCTAAAGAACTTAATAAACTGATGAACAGAATAGATTCAATGACATGGAAGCATAGATGAGACTGACGAATGTCAGAGGGATGGAGGAGGGTGAGTGGATGAAGGTGGAGAGAGTAACTGAAGAATTTATATGCATATATGCACAACCCACGGACACGGACAATGATGGGGAGAGGTACTGGGGAGGGGGGTGGGACGGGGTGGAATGGGTCATTGGGGAGAAAAAGGGACATCTGTAATATTAAAAAGCAAATAAATAAAATAAATAAAATTTCTATTTAAAAAAAAAATGGTTTGTCAATTTTGTTTACCTTTTCAAAGAACCAGCTGTTAGTTTTATTGATTTTTTGTATTGTTTTCTTAGACTATATTTTGTTAATTTGTGCTCTGACCTTTATTATTTCCTCCCTCTAGGCTTTTCTTGTTATTCTCTTTCTAATTCTTTTAGTTATTGGGTTAGATCATTTATTTGAATTTTTTGTTTTTTTTTTTTATTAGGCCTGTAATGCTATTTCCTCCCTCTAGGCTTTTCTTGTTATTCTCTTTCTAATTCTTTTAGTTATTGGGTTAGATAATTTATTTGAATCTTTTTTTTGTTTCTTGATTAGGCCTGTAATGCTATGAAGTCCTCTCTCAGGACTATTTTTACTGTGTCCCATAGATTTGGGGTTGTTGTGTGTTCATTTTCATTGGTTTCCAAGAAGTTTTTTATTTCTTCCTTGATCTAATTGGTAACCCATTCACTGTTTAATAGCATGCTATTCAGCTTCCATGTGTTTGAATGTTTTTGAGGGGTTTTTCAATTGTAAATGATTTCTAGTTTCATGCCATTGTGATCTGAAAACATGTTTGATATGATCTCCATCCTCTTGAACTTGTAAATATTTCTTTTGTGCCCTAACATGTGGTCTATCTTTGAGTGTGTTTCTTGTACACTTGAGAAAAATGTATATTCTTCAGCTTTGGGATGAAATGCTCTGTAAATACCAATTAAATCCATCTGATATATTGTGTTATTTAAAGTCACTGTTTTCCTGTTGATTTTTGGTCTGGAAGATCTGTTCAGTGATATTAGTGGGGAATTAAAGTCCCCTGCTATGACTGCTTTGCTGTCAATCTCTCCCATAAATCATCCAGGAGATTTAAAAATGTATTTCAATGATCCTATATTGGATGCATATATGATTCCCAGGATTATATACTATTTTTGGATCAATCCCATTAGTATTATGTAGTTACCTTCTTTGTCTCTTTCATGGCCTTTATCTTGAATTCTGTTTTGTCAGATATAAGTATTGCTACCCCAGCTTTTTATTCATTTTCATTTGCATGAAAAAAAAAATTCCTTCCCTTCACCTTCATCCTGTGTGTGTCTTTTGTTCTGCGGTGGGTCTCTTGTAGACAGCACATATATGAGTCACCTTTTTTTATTCATTCAGCTACCCTATGATTTTTTATTAGAGCATATAGTCCATTTACATTTAAGGTTATTATTGATAGGTACTTATTGATTGCCACTTTTAATTTCTTTATTCCTATATTCCTCTCTCTCTCATTTTCTTCTTCTTAAAGCAGTCCCTTTAACATTTCTTCCAATGCTGGTAATAAACTCCTTTAGACTTCTTTGTCTGGGAAACTCTGTATTTGGCCTTCAATTTTGAATGATAGCTTTGCCTGATAGAATGATAGAATACTTTAGATTTCATATCCTTGCTTTTCAATACTTTGAATAGTTCATGCCATTCCCTTCTGGACAGTAGTGTTTCTGTGGAGAAATCAACTGACAGCGTTATGGAAGCTCTCTTGTAGGTAACTGACTATCTCTCTCTTGCTCCCCTTAAAATTCTTTGTCTTTAACATTTGCCATTTTAATTATTATGTGTCTTGCTGTGGGTCCCTTTGTGTTCATTTTGATTGGGACTCCCTGCACTTCCTGAACTTATGTGACTTTTTCCTTCATCAGGTTGGGGAAGTTTTCTGTGAATATTTTTTCAAACAGGTTCTTTATCACATGCTCACATTTTTCTCCCTATGGCACCCCTATGATGTAGATATTGCTCTGTTTCATGTTGTCTCATAGTTCCCTTAAAATGTCCTCTTGCTTTTTAGGTGTTTTTCTTTTTGCTGCTCTTATTGAGTGATTTTTTCTGCCTTGTCTTTTAATTCAGTTATTTGATCCTCAGCTTCTTCTAACCTACTGTTAATTCCTTCTAGGTAATTCTTTATTTCAGCTACGTCATTCTTCATTTCTGACTGGTTCTTATTCATGTTTTCTATGTCCTTTTTCATGCTGGAGTAGTTCCTACTAAGTCCTTGTAGCTTTCATTACATTCCTAGTAGTTTTCACCAACTTGTTTGAGCTCTATAGCTGATAAATTGCTAGCCTCCATTTCATTTAGCTCTTTTCTGGAGATTCCTCCAGTTATTTCGTTTGGGGCCTTTTTCTTCTTTCCCCATTTTTTTTTTTCAGTTTCTTTGTGTTTGTTTCTGATTGGATAAGGCTGCTATACCTCCCAGTCTTGGTGGTGTGGCCTTCTTCTGGGGCCCAGTGGTGTAGTCTCCTTGATCTTCTGAGGTGAGTGCTCTAGGAATGTCCCTTCTGTGGCTTATGTGGGCTCTCCTGCTGAGTTTGGGTCTTTATTGCTGTTGTCCTCTTTGTGGATGGGCTCAGCTCTCAGGCTTGCTGACTGTTTCAACCTCAACTATCTAATGCCAAGTGTTATACAACTGATGACAGAACAAAACAAGCCAAACCAGACAAAACCAAAAACAACATGAAACAAAAACAACAATAATAAAAACAACCACAACAAAAAATACAATAAAAAGAAACAATAAAAAAAATATATTAAAGAAACAGGATCAAAAGAATTAGAGGAGGAAAAAAAAAGAAACTAAAAAAGATTATATGAAAGAAAAGAAGGAAGAGACCAGAAATAGAATAAGTGTAATAAATAAAAGAAATAAAAAATAAATGAAATAATAATAATTATAAAAAGTAATAATGAATAAAAGAAAATAATTAGGAAAGAAAAGTAAAAATATAATAAAATTTAAAATAAGAAAGTAAAGAGAAAGAGAAAAAAGGATAGAGTAAAAGACAGAAACAGAAGAATATGAAAGGAAAAAAAAAGGAAAGAAATGGGGAAAAAAACAACAAATAAACAATAAAACCTTTGGATCTGCTAAGGTAGAGCTCACTAGATTTTGCTCTGTTGTTGAATCTGGCCCCTTGGTATGTTAGTCCTGGGCCTCCTGGGAAGTTTTCTGGTGCAGATCAATGTGAGTAACTATCTCTGCCTGTCCCTGAGCTATGTGACTGAAGCCAGGAAGGGCAGATCCCCTAGTAGTCCAGCAGGAGAGGCCTCCATAGGCCATAGTCTGGGTCTGACTTGGGCCTTGCACCTTAAATTTCCCTGTTTTGAACTGGGCTCTATGGGGCTATCTGGGTCCTGGTTTGGATGGTTTAAACAGACTCATGTAATGGGTGGTGCCCATAGCTTATAGGAGGGGTGGGCAGGCTCTTCCTCTCCTTCCACTGCCTCAGCTCTGCCTGGGTACTGGCACCTCCTTGTCACTACCCCAAGCAGGAGTGGATATTTTAAAAATTAAAATAAAAGCCTGGCCGGGCGTGGCTCAGTGGTTGAACATCGACCTAGGATCCAGGTGATCGGGGTTCGATTCCCAGTCAGGGCACATTCCCTGGGTTGCGGGCTCAATCAATGACTCTCTCATCATTGATATTTCTATATCTCTCTCTCCCTCTCCTTTCCTCTCTCTGAAATCAATAAAAGGTATATTTTTTAAAAATTAAATATTTAAAAAAAAAATCCAATCTTTTAGCAAGGCCAGCCCTCCCTGGGAAGGGCTTCTGCTCAGGCTTCCACCAGGCCAGATATCCAAGCCTCCCACCACCACCACTACCAGGCCCAGCTGCACAGGCACAGATTTCCATCCCAGAGCCACTACACAAGAGGGGGAGGAGGCACCTCCTCTTTGCTCGAAAAGGGGAGGTAACTCCTTTCTTAGCCCCTATCCTGCTCTTGACAAAAGCTCTTTCAGAGAATAAGTCTCTCAGATTCACTGCTGGGTGACCCAGTGAGACACCTCTGCTGGTCCAGAGTTCCACTGCATGGCCTGTCCCATAGAAACAGATTGGGGTAAACTTCCCAAGAGGGTGTTGTAACAAAGCAATTGCTTTTTTCCTGGGATAGGGTGGTCTGAGCCTCCTGGGTGGACTGATCCCCACTGCCCAATGCTACATGAGCTCCCCTTCCCTTTTCTATTGTTCTGGATTGGGGAACACTCCCAAGGGACAAGGGCTGTGCTGCAGCATCTTCCCTCCAGCTTCCTCATTGTGCTGCGCAGCTGCAGGAGCTGGCTCACCAACTCCATGTCTCCTCCTTTCCCCTCTCCATGCTCCACCCTCACACAGTATTTCAGATCAGCTATTTTTTAGCTGGTTTTTTGAGTCAAATATTCTACAGGTTAGCTGCAAATGTGATCTGGTGCTGGGAACAAGTGGACAAAACTTCCCTAGTCTGCAGCCACCTTACCTCTCCACCCTATCCTTGTTTATTTTTCTTGTTGCTGTTCACATTCAGTGGGTTCTGCTACATTTTCTCCAAACCACTGATTCAGTCCTTTGCTTCATCCAATCTAGTGTTTATTCCTTCTAATGTAGTCTCATTTCAGATATATTTTTTTTATTCCTGACTAATTGTGTTTTGTGATTTTTATGTCCTTTTCATGCTATTGCAGTTTTCACTAATTTCTTTGAGCATCTTGTTTGCCATTTTTTTGAACTGTATAACTGAATATCCCACTTGCCTCCATTTCATTTAGCTCTTTTTCTGGCGATCCCTCCTGTGTTTTTTTTCATTGAGGGTATTTCTTTGCCTCATGATTTTGGCTGCCTCTTTTTTTGTTGTTTGTTTCTATATATTAGGTAGAACTACTATGATTCCCACTCTTTACAAGGTTGCCTTATGTAGTAGGTATTCTGTGGTACACAGTTGTGCAGTCTCCTTGATCACCTGAGTTCAGCATTCCAAGTAAGTCTCTTGTGTGGGTTATGTAGGCCCTCCTGTTGTAATTGAGTCTTAATTGCTATTGGCCCATTTGTGCATCTTGTTAACCCTCAGGTGGGCTGACTATACGGATCAATAGTGACCACAGTGTATGAGCTGCTGTGCAGGTTTTGACCACATGAAATGAAATTTGTCTCAGCAGGTTCTGGTGTCTCCCAAGATTTTTTAAAATAAGTCACATTTGAAGCTTATTGAATCCTCTGCTGTTTTTGAGGCTGGACAGGGGGTGCTTTTATTCTGGGCTTCTTGGGAGGGACTCAGGTGAAGCTCAATGTCAGACACTCCTGTGACTGGCTGTGGGTGATCTGTTTGGAGCCACAAAGCATTTCTGTTTTTGACTGCCTCTGCTGGGCCTGGGTGTGCTTGGGAAGAACCAAGCTGCACACCAAGGCCAGTTTCCACCAAGACCACAGGAAGCTCAGCAAAAGGGTCTGACAATCCTAAAATTCATATCCACCTGCCTTTGCCTACTGTCTGTCTGTTAGGGTCAGTCACTGAAAGAGCCTCTGTAGGTACTCAAGTCATATAAGGTAGGTTCTCAGTGAATCACCAGGTAGAGGGAACTAATGTTCACTGGATTGATACAGGTTTAAATTCAGTGCCAGTGCTGGGTCCAAGGCCACTCACCAAAAGTCTCAGGGCACACAAATGCTAGCTGACACCCACCAGGAACTTGCATCATTTTGTGATGGAACACAGTTTATGGGAATTGTCAGGGTGAAACCAGCAGAGTTTTCCAGACCCCAACTGACCAAGGTTTGGTTATGTGAAGGGAGGACTCTGCATCGGTTGGGCATGCAAGGGAAAAATGTTTCTGTCCTAAAGCCACACAACTCAGTCTCTCCAAGATTCTTCCCAGACCTCCTGGAGAGCCCAACTTGGCAGGGCAGTCTGCAAGGAGATTTGAAGGTGTGGCTAGTAAATCTCCTGTTAAAGAGTGACGCTGGGCATACCCACAGGGAGAGACTGAGGAATGGCCCTGACCACAGAGCCACACAACTCAGTCTGTTTCTCATTCTGCCCAGACCTTGGCAAGGGAGAGCCACCAGGAGTTGAGATGGTGGGCCATCCAGGAGCCCAGAGAGTAGGATTAGTGGATCCCTTGTGAGAGGGAGGTGCCAGTCAATGTCAAGGGAAATTGGGAGAATGACCCATATCTCAATGCCACATGACTCAGTCACTGACATCCCCTAAGTCTGCCCAGACCTCTACAACCTTGCCCAGGTCAGCACAGCGGAACGACAGGGAACATAGAGGGTGGAGCTATTGCATTCCCCAAGGCTCATGTCTGAGAAGGGGAGAGCTCTACCCAAGAGAAAATGGCCTCTGTGGTGTTAGAGAGTGACAGCACAGTGAATCCTGTTGACTATCCCCTCAGCTCTCTCCTTCTAGAGCCACAATCTCCAGTCTATACTCATGCGACTTTAGCTGGGTTTACCTTCCATCAACCACAACCTAGGGTGAGTGGCTCCAAATCAGATTTTTTGTGCTGGCTCCTTAAGAAGTCACCTGTGTCACCCGGCCAGACATGGCTCAGCAATTGAGAGTCGACGTAGGATCCAGGTGATCAGGGTTCGGTTCCTGGTCAGGGCACATGCCCAGGTTGTGAGGTCAGTCTCGGGTCGGGAGCATGCAGGAGGCAGCTGATCAATGACTCTCTATATTGATGTTTCTATCTCTCTCTCTCCCACTCCTTTCCTCTCTCTGAAATCAATAAAATATATATATTTAAAAGAAAAGAAAAGAAGGCACCTGGGTATACTAAAAAGCCCATCTTTCCCTAAGGGACAGAATTTCTGCTGATTTTCACAGCCAGATGTTATGTGGTGCTCTTGACTGGGGAGCCAAGCTAGGGTTTAAGATCCCAGACTTCTCAAGGGAAACCCCCACAGCTGAGATATCCCTTCAGAATCTCAGCCTCTGCCAATGGGAGCAGGGCCAGGTGTTTTTGCATCTTCACCCTTCCTACCCATCTCATTGAGGTTTCTTTTACAAATCCATAATTATAAAACCTCTGTTCAGCTATTCTTCATTTGGCTGTTTAAGTTGATGGTTCCATATTTTAGTGGCAATTCCACTTTGGTCCTTGGGGGAGATGAGTGTAACGTCTACCTACTCCACTGGCATCTTGGACCTCTTTCCAGCCTGATCTTTATTTTCTTACTTCTACTAATGTTGGGTTTTGTTAGTTCTTTGTTTATTTTTCTTTGTCTGATGCTATTTTTGATCTTGTTTACCCATAATTGTTCAGTAGCATGTTATTTCATCTCAACATATTTGTGAATTTTTAATTTTTTTCTTGTAATCGATTTCTAGTTTTATATCATTGGGGACAAAAAAGATGGTTGATATAATTTCAATCTTCCCAAGTTTATTAAGGCCTATTTTGTGGCTTAACATATTATTTATCCTGGAGAATGTTTCATATGCAGTTGAGGAAAATGTGTATTCTCTTGTATTTTTTTTAATTAAGTATTTTTAAATTTTTATTTCTTCATATTAAATTTATTGGGGTGACACTGGTTAATAACATTATAGAGGTTTCAAGGGTACTTTGTGTGCTCACCACCCAAGGTAAAATCTTTTTCCACACTATACACTTTACCCCTCTACCCTCCACTACCCAACCACCACCCTTTCCCTCTAGTAACCACCATACTCTTGTCTCTGTCTTTAAGGCTCTGTTTATTTTTTTGTCTAATTTGTTCATTTGTTTCTTTCAGTTTTATAGCCCACATATGAGTAAAAGCATATCATTCTTGATTTTCTTCATTTGAATTATTTCGCTTAGCATCGTATTCCCAAGGTCTATCCATGTTGTTGCAAATGGCAGTATTTCATCTTTTTTGAGTGAGTGATATTCCACTGTATATAACACATCTTCTCTATCTAGTCATATATTGAGGGACAGTTCAGTTTTTCCATGTCTTGGCCACCATGAGTAATGCTGCAATGATCATAGGGGTGCATATATCTTTGTGAATAAATGTTTTCAATTTTGAGGGGTAGGTATCCATGAGGGGTAGCTGGGTCATATGGGAACTCTATTCTTACTTTTCTGAGGAACCTCCATACTGGTTTCCACAGTGGCTGCATGAGTTTACATTCCCACCTACAGTGAATGAGGGTTCCTTTTTCTCCACAGCCTCTCCAACACTTTATTTATTGCCTTGTTGATAATAGCCATTCTCAAAGGTGTGAAGTGGTATCTCATTGTAGTTTTAATTTGCATTTTCCTAATAGCTAGTGATGTTTAACATAGTTTTATGTAGTTGTTGGCTATTTCTATGTCTTCTTGGGAGAAGTATCTGTTCATGACCGCTGACCATTTTTTAATTGGATTGTACATTTTATTGCTGTTTAGTTGTATAAGATTTTTACAAATTTTGGATATTAACCATTTGTTAGAGCTGTTGTTTGCAGATGGTTCACCCATTTGGTAGGTTGCCTTTTGTTTTGTTGATTTCTTTTGCCGTGCAGAAGCTTTTTAGTTTGATATAAGTCCCTTTCATTTATTTTTGCTTTTACTTTCTTTGTCTTTGGGGTCAAATTTTTAATATCCTCTCTAAGCACAAGGTTCATAAGTTTAGTGCCTATGTTTCATTCTGTGTAATTTATTGTTTCAGGCTTTATATTTAGGTATTTTATTCCTTTTGAGTTAATTTTTTTACATAATGACAAACAGCAGTCTAATTTCATTCTTTTGCATGTGACGTTCCAATTTTCCTAGCACCATCTACTGAAGTTGCTTTCTTTTCTCCATTTTATGTTTTTGGTTCCTTGGTCAAAAATAATTTGCCCATGTACATATGGGGTTTTTTCTGTGTTCTCAATTCTGTTCCATTTGTTTGTGTCTGCATTTCTCCCAATACCATGCTCTTTTAATTATTGTTGCTTTATACTATAATTTTAAGTGAGAGTGTGATACCTCTGGTTTTGTTCTTTTTGCTCAGAATTGTTTTGGCTATTCTGGGTCTTTTGTAGTTTCATCTAAATATGATGTTTTTTGTTCTATTTCTTTAAAACATGCCATTGGAATTTCAATAGGGATTGCATTAAATCTTTATATTGCCCGGCTGGGCATGGTTCAGCAGTTGAGCATGAACCTATGATCCAGGCAATCACAGTTCGATTCCTGGTCAGGGCCCATGCCTGGGTTGTGGGCTCAATCCCCAGTCAGGGGCTTGCAGGAGGTAGGCGATCAACAATAACTCTCTCATCATTCATGTTTCTATCTCTCTCTCTCCCTCTCCCTTCTCTATGAAATCAATAAAGATATATATTTTTTAAAAATTTGTAGATTGCCTTGGGTACTATAGCCATTTTAACTACATTGATTATTTGTTGATCATTTCCATCTACAAGCATGGAATATTTTCATCATTTTCTATCTCTTCTAGTAAGGTCTTGTGATGTTCGGTGTACAGATTTTCACATCTTTCGTTAGGTTTACTTTTAGGTATTTTATTCTTCTTGTTGCAATTTCAAAAATGTTATGGTTTTTATTTTTCTAAAATGTCATTGCCAGTATATAAAAATTCAAAGGATTTTTGTATATTTATTTTGATTCCTGCAACTTTACTGTATTCATTTACTGTTTCTAATAGTTTATTGGTGGAATTTTTAAAGTTTTCTACAGAAAGTCACACTTTTACTACTTCATTCTCAATTTCTATGCTTTTATTTCTTTTTCTTGCCTCATAGTTCTGGCTAGGACATTCAATACTATGTTAAATAAGAGTTCTGAGAGTAAACATCCTGATCTTAGATGAAAAGCTTTCAGTTTTTAACCATGGAGCATGATATTAGCTAAGGTCTTGTCATACATGGCTTTTATTATGTTGAAGTACTTCCCTTCTATACCCATTTTATTGAGTTTTTTAATCATAAATGAAGAATGTTGTATCTTATCAAACGCTTTTCCTGCAACTAGTGATAAGATCATATGATTTTACCCTTTGTATTGTTAATGTGGTGTATTACATTGATTGATTTGTGTATGTTGAAACTTCCTTGTTCCCCTAGAATGAACCCCACTTCATTGTGATGTATTATTTTTCTAATACATTGTTGTATTCAATTTGCTAGTATTTTGTTTAGGATTTTTGCATCTGTATCAGAGACATTGGTCTGTAATTTTCTTTTCGTGTGTTACCATTGCCAGGTTTTGGTGTCAGGGTAATGTTGGCTTCATAAAATATGTTAGTAAGTATTGCCTCTTCTTCAGTCTTTTGGAAGAGTCTGAGAAGGGTAGGTATTAAATATTTTTTGGATGTTTGGTAGAATTCATTAATAAAGTCATCTGGTCTTGGATTTTACTTTGGGGAATTTTTTTTCTAGTTGTTTCAATTTCCTCCCTGTTGATGGATCTATTTACATTTTCTAGGTCTTTTTGATTCACTCTAGAAGGTTATATATTTCTAGAAACTTATTCATTTCTTCTAGGTTATTGAATTTGGTGGCATGTTGTCTTACATAGTATTCAATATGATCTTTTGTATAACTGTGATGTCTGTGGTGACTTCTCTTATTTCTTATTTTGTTTATAGGGGTCTTTTCCCTTTTGTCCTTAATGAGTCTAGCAAGAGGTTTGTTAATATTATTAATCTTTTCAAAGAACCAGCACTTTGTTGCTTTAATTTCTTGTATAGTTTTTTGTTGTTTTTTGGTTTTGTTTTTGTTGTTTTTGTTGGTTTTGCTCTAATTTTTATTATTTTTTTCCTTCTGCTGACTTTGGGCTGCTGTTGATTTTCTCTTTCTAGTTCATTACAATGTAATGTTGAGTTGTTTACTTGGAATATTTTTTGCCTCTTAAGATATCCTTGTAATGATATAAACTGATCTCTTATAACTGCTTTTGCTTCATACCAAAAGTTTTGATATGTTGGCCATAGCTGGTTTGGCTCAGAGGTAATAGCATTGGACCTCAGACTGAAGGGTCCTGGGTTTTATTATCGCCAAGGGCATGTACCTTGGTTGCAAGCTTGGGCCTGGTTGGGGCCCGTGCAGGAGGAAGCCAAATGTTGTCTCTCTCTTTCTCTCTGAAAAGCAATGGGAAAAAATGTATCCTCAGGTGATGATTTAAAAAAAAGTTTAGATATGTTGTATTGTCATTCTCATTTGTCTCTGTATATTTTTTATCTCACCTTTTATTTCTTCTTTGACCCAGTAATTTATTAGTAGCATATTGTTTAATCTACACATATTTGTGGGTTTTTGCTTTGATTCTGCCATTGATTTCTAATTTCAAAGCATTGTGGTCAGAGAATATGCTTGATATGATTCCAACCTTCAAAATTGTGTTAAGGCTATTTTTGCGTCCCAACATATTTTTATCCTTGGAAAAGTTCCAAGTGCACTGGAGAATAAATATCATCTGCTGTTCTGGGGTGAAAGTCTCTTTAAATGTCAATTATGCCTACTTGGTCTAATGTGTTATTGAAGGTCAATATTTCTGGTCAATATTGAAGGTCAATATTGAAGGTCATTATTGATATTTCTGTTTGGATGACTTATCCATAGCAGTTGATAGGGTATTTAAGTTCCCTACTATGATTGTGTTTTTGACAGTTCCCCCCTTTGTTTCTTTTAGTAGTTGCTTTATATATTTTTATGCTCCCTGATTGGATGTATATTTATTGAAGTGTTGTGTCTTTTACATATATGTGTGTGTGTGTATATATATATATTTGTTATAAATATATATATATATTGTTGGAAGTATTACAGAAATCCCATTTTTTCCCTCATTGACCCCCTCCCCAGGCCATTATAACATTATTGTCTGTGTCTATGGGTTATACATATATGCATATAACTTCTTTGGTTAATCTCTTCCCACTCTACACCCCCTTCCCTCTTCCCTGTGAGATATGACTGTCTGTTGCATGCTTCAATGTCTCTGGATCAATTTAGTTTGTCAGAATCTTTTGTTCATTAGCTTCTTCTTAAAGAAGACCCTTCAACATTTCATGTAATACTGGTTTGGTGGTGATGAACTCATTTAGCTTTTTCTTATCTGTGAAGCTCTTTATCTGACCTTCAGTTCCAAATGATAGCTTTGCTGGGTAGAGTCATCTCAGTTGTAGGTTCTTGCTTTTCATCACTTTGATTATTTCTTGCCACTCCTTCTGGCCTGCAAAGTTTCTGTTGAGAAATCAGCTGACAGTTGTATGGGTGCTCCCTTGTAGGTAACTAACTGCTTTTCTCTTGCTGCTTTTAAGATTCTCTCTTTGTCTTTAACCTTTGGCATTTTAATTATGATGCGTCTTGGTGTAGGACTCTTTGAGTTCCTCTTGTTTGGGACCCTCTGTGCTTCCTGGACTTGTAAGTCTATTTCTTTCACAAAGTAAGGGAAGGTTTCTTTCATTATTTTTTCAAATAGGTTTTCAATTTCTTACTCTCTTTCTTCTCCTTCTGGCACCCCAATAATACAAATGTTGGGTCACCTAAGTTGTCTCAGAGACTTCTTACACTATCTTCATATTTCTGGGTTCTTATTTCTTTTTGCCCTTCTGGTTGGGTGTTTTTCGTTTCCTCATATTTTAAATTGCTGATTTGATTCTCAGTGTCCTCTACTCTACTGTTGATTCCCTGTAAATTAGTCTTCATTTCAGCTTGTGTAGCCTTCATTTCTGATTGGTACTTTATTATGTCATTGATGATCTCACTAGTTTCTTTAATAATCTTACTAAGATCTTTGAGCATGCTCATAAACATTATTCTGAACTCAGTATCTAGTAGCTTGCTTGGGTCTATATCATTTAGTTCCTTTTCTGGAGAATTCTTCTGTTCTTTCCTTTGTGACATGTTTCTTTGCCTCCACATTTTGGCTGCTTCAAGGTGTTTGTTTCTATGTATTAGGAAGAGCTGCTGTGTCTCCTGGAATTTGTAGAGTGGCTTTTTTTGTAGTAGGTGCCCCTTAGGCTACAGTGGCTTAGCCTCCCCAATCACCTGAGCTGGGCCTTCTAGGTGCTCCCTTGTGTGGGCCGTGTGCACTGTCGTTTTATAGTTGAGCCTTGGTTGCTGTTGGCATCACTGGGAGAAATTGACCCACAGACCAATCAGCTGTAAGGAACAGCTACAACTATAGCCAAAGTGCTGTTGTGCTGGAGATGCTTCTATGGAGCAGGATTTACTTCAGTGTTCACCAAGTGCACCCCTTGAGTGTGTCACTCGTGGATGTGGTAGGGTTATAATCCAACATGCTTGAGTCTGACCACCAGGTGCACTGTCTCTGGGGCCTCCCGAGAGGTGAAAAGTCAGCCTCCTCCTGTGCCTTGCCCAGAACAACCAAGCATGATCTACACAGCAAACCATAGTTGGCTGCTACTTGTGCTGGCCTTGGGGGTGTCCAGGAGAGGTCAAGTTATAAACCAATGCAAGCTGCTGCTAGTGCCAGGCCTGGGCCCACTTATCAAGAGGCATTGGGCATGCTGAAGCCAGCTGCTGCTTGTTTGAGAGATTTTAGAAAAGTCCTAAGCATGAGGTTAGAGAGGTCATTGTCATAAAACAGTCACTGGAAATGGCTTGGATGAGCTTGCAAGTAGGGAGGGGCAGGATCTCTGGAAATTACTGGGTGTGTGTCAGTTGCTGGAGATTTAAATATGATGCCTACCTGCCCTCACTGTAGGGGAAAGGCTCACCAAAGGAGCACTGGCCACGACCAGCTCTTCTGTCTTGGAGAAAGCTGCCCCTCCACCTCTTTCCCTGATTTCAGGCAAGTTAGTTACTCCCCAAATGTCTCAGGTTCCTTTCAAGCTGCTGCCCAGTGCTGGAGCTCAGATGGAGTGCACCTGAGTAAGTCGTTGTGCGGGCCCTTTAAAAGGAGCTGCCTGGGACTCCCACAGCTTCTGTGTATCAGAGCCAAAATCCTCGCTGGTTTTCACAGCCCACAGTAATTGGGGACTTCTCTCCCTTGCCTGGCAACTGTGGGCTGGGGAGCCTCTTGTGGGGCTGGGACCCCTTGGTCCTCCAGGAAACCTCTACTGCTGAGATATTCCTCTGGGTTTAAATCGTGGGACCTGGATATGGGACCGTAGCCTCCTCTCCAAGATTCAGCCCATATCCACCTACATCTCTGCCCCTCCTACTAGTCTCAATGCTTCTTCAGTTCCCTTGTTGTAGGACTTCTGTTCAGCTAAATTTAAGGAGGTTTTGAGTGATGGTTGTTCTGTATTTTAGTTGTAATTTTGATGCAAAAATGGGAGGTGGCAGGTACCACAGTTACTTACCCCACCATCTTGTTCATGTTGTGTCTTTTTGCAGTAATATTCCCTTTATCATTATAAAATGTCCATTGTTGTCTCTTACTATCTTATTTACCTTGAGGCATATTTTGTCAGATAAAAGTAAAGCTACACCTGCTTTCCTCCGGGTGCATTTACTGGAGAAGCACTGTTTGCCCTTTCTCTTTGAGTCTATATTTGACTTTGCAGCTGACATGCGTCTTAGGAAGGCAGCAGATGGTTGTTTATATTTTATCCAATCTGCTGCTCTGTGCCTTTTTATTGGTGAGTTCAGCCCACTTGCATTTTGAGTGATTATTGAAGTATGAGGATTTTTCTATAGTTATTTTACTTTATTTTCAATCCTCACCAAAGGATGTGTTTATTGATTTTAGAGAGAGGAAGGGAGAGGTAGAGAGAGAGAAAGAGAGGTAGAGAGAGAGACAGAGAGAGACATCAAAGAGAGAGAGAAACCTCAATTGGTTGCCTCCCTTATGCACCTGGACTGGGGATCAAACCCTCAACCTTTGGTGCACGGGATGACCCTCTAACCACTTGAGCCACCTTGCCAGGGATATTTTATCGTCGTTTCCAGTAGTTCTGTGTCTTCAGTTTTTCTTTTCCCTTGTGTTAATGTCTGTTGTTTTAGGTTGGTTTTACTGCATATGTTTTTTCTGTTTTCTCTTTTTTTAAGTTATTTGTTCCAGTTTTGAATTTTTCTGTGCTTACTATTATGCAAAAGAAAGTCCCATAAATACACTAGTCCATTTTCTTCTAGATGCACCTTACCTTCATTGCCCTTTGCAAATTCAGACCTTTACCCTCTCCTCTCTTATGTTCTCATTGATACAAATCACCTTTATGCTGAGAGTTCATTTCTAAGTTGCAGTAGCTATTGCCTTTCTCTTTTCTCTGTTTTAATGTTTTTACTTCCTTTAACCTTTGTGTGATATTTGGGTACATAGTGCCCTGTTCTTAACAAAAGTTGTTATACTCTGCTTCTGTCTGTTAGTAATCTTACTCATATTTATGCACCTTTTCTCCTTTGTATCTGATAGCATAAACCCCTTTAGTTTTTCCCTCATGGAGGTGTTCTGGGGGTAAATTCCCTCAGCTTCTGTATGTCTGCTTAAAAGTCTTTATCTCTCTTTCATATATAAAGTATAAGTTTGCTGAATATATTATCTTTGGCTGGTAATTTCTCTCTTTAAGCAGTCTGAATATTTGATTCCACTCTCTCATAGCTTGTAACAGTTTGCTGAGAAACACAGTAGTAATTTAATGGACTTTCCTTTATAAGTTACTGTCTTCTTTTCCCTGGCTGCCTTGATAATTCTTTCTTTGTTGTTAATTTTTGACAGTTTTAATACACTATTCCTTGAAGAAGGTCTTTTTAGGTTAAGGTACTAAGGGGTTCTGTTTGCTTCTTTAATTTGAGAATCTAGCTCTTTCCATAGGCTTGGGAAGCTCTAGTCAACTATTTGTGTGAATAGGCTCTCTGTTTCCTTCAACTCTGTATCTCCATTCATCACTGGATTAGCTTCTCAGAGAAAAAAAACAAAAAACTGTTTCTGTGGCTTGAGTTCTCAAATTTGCAAATAGTGTCCTCTGCAACCTGACCCTCACATCTACTGCATCCTTTTGTTCCTGCTGCTATCTTTGGGAGTGTGAAGGAAGGTGAGCTCTGGGAGGCTGAACAGAGGTTGATAGGCTCTGTGACTTTCTTTTTTTAATACCAATAGTGGTTGCCCAGGGGCACAACTGCAGGTGTGCCCCTGTGCCTAGATCAGTGGGTTCAGCCACAGTACATACCAAACACTACCCTGGGAATGCTCTCTGTATCTCTCTGCTGCTACAGGCTGAAGGAAATGCCAGCAGCAACCTGATTCTTCCCCTCTCTGGGCTGAGACCTGCAGTAGCTCCGGGCTGTGTCTGTTGCGCCATCTCAGCTTTTTCCTTTCCCTCCTCTCAGGTTCGCTCCCACTCATCCACCTTTACAAGTGGGAGAGACCAAGGAGACCTCTCATGCCACCATTCCTCTCATATTCTGGTGCATTTTGATTACATATTTATATATATATGTTAAGTTCATCTCGTCTAAATTGTCACATATAGCTGATTTCTTATTGATTTTCTGTCTGGATGATGTATCCATTGATGCAGGGAGAGTATTAAAGTCCTCTAGTATTACTGCATGGCTCTCTATTTCCCACTTTATGTCTGATAATATTTGCTTCATACATGCAGGATGGGTGAAAAGTAATTTTCCAATTGTGACCACATGAAAACACAGTGTTTATTATTGTATTATTATTTATTAATTATTGTATTATTTTCTATTACAAACAACTGTAAACCTACATTCCTTCACCCTGAATTTAGGTGCTCCATGTTGGGTGCATAAATATTTACAAATGTTATACTCTCTTGTTGAATTGACCTCTTTCTTATTAAGTAATGACTTTCCATTCCTTTAATTAACATATTTGTCTGATACTGGTAAAGATGCCTAAAATTTCCTTTTTTTTTTAATTTTAATTTTGTTTAAAATATTACAGATGTCCCTTTTTCTCACCAATGATCCGTTCCCCACTGTTCCTTCCCCCTCCCCAGTCCCTCTCCCCACCATTGTCCATGTCCTTGGGTTGTGCATATATGCATATAAATTTTTTGGTTACTCTCTCCCGCTCCATCCACCCGCCCTCCTCCATCTCTCTACATTCGTCAGTCTAATCTATGCTTCCATGTCATTAAATCTATTCTGCTCATCAGTTTATTAAGTTCTTCAGATTTCACGTATAAGCGAGATCATGTGATATTTTTCTTTCGCTGCCTGGCTTATTTCACTTAGCATAATATTCTCCAGATCCATCCATACTGTCCCAAAAGGTACGGGGCTCTTCTTCTTTACACCTGCTCCCTGGTGTAAATGTCCCACAGCTTTTTAATCCAATCATTACTGATGGGCACTTGGGTTGTTTCCAGATCTTAGCTATTGTAAACTGTGCTGCTGTGAACATAGGGGTGCATATATTCTTTCTGATTAGTGTTTCAGGATTCTTAGGATACATTCCTAGGAGTGGAATCACTGGATCAAACGACAGCTCCATTTTTACTTTTTTGAGGAACCTTCATAGTGTTTTCCATAGTGGCTTCACTAGTCTGCATTCCCACCAGCAGTGTACTAGGGTTCCCCTTTCTCCACACCCTCGCCAGCACCTCTCGTTTATTGATGTTTTGATGGAGCCATTCTGACAGGTGTGAGGTGATACCTAATTGTGGTTTTAATTTTTATCTCTCTGATGATTAGCGACCTTGAGAATTTTCTCATGTGTCTCTTGGCCATCCGTATGTCCTCTTTGGAGAAGTGTCTATTCAAGTCCTTTGCCCATTTCTTAATTGGGTTGTTTGTCTTTCTCTGGCTGAGTGCTATGAGTTCTTTGTACACTTTGGAAATTGGCCCCTTATCAGATTAATCCTTGGCAAATATGTTTTCCCAGACCATGGGGTTCCTTTGTATTTTGAGGCTGTTTTCTTTTGATGTGCAAAAGCTTTTTAGTTTGATGTAGTCCCATATGTTTATTTTTTCCTTTGTTTCTCTTGCCCTAGGAGTTGTATCAGTGAAAAGTCCACTACGTGGGATGTCTGTGACTTTACTGCCTATCTTTTCTTCCAGGATTTTTATGGTTTTGTGACTTACATTTAAATCTTTTATCCATTTTAAGTTTATTTTTGTGTATGGTGAAAGTTGGTGGTCTAGTTTCATTATTTTGCATGTATCTGTGCAATTTTCCCAGCATCAGTTATTGAAGAGACTGTCCTTACTCCATTGGATACTCTTGCCTCCTTTGTCAAATATTAACTGACCATAATGGCGTGGCTCTATTTCTGGGGTCTCTGTTCGGTTCCATTCATCTATATGCCTGTTATTGTACCAATACCAGGCCGTTTTGATTACAGTGGCTTTGCAATACAGTTTGAAGTCTGGTAATGTGATCCTCCCACTCTGTTCTTTTTTCTCAAGATGGTTGCAGCTATTCAGGGTCTTTTCTGGTTCCATATAAATTTTCAAAATGTTTGTTCTAGGTCTGTGAAATATGCTGTTCCTATTTTCATAAGAATAGCATTAAATTTATAAATTGCTTTGGGTAGTATAGACATTTTAATGATATTAATTCTTTCAACCCATGAGCATGGTATCTTCTTCCACTTGTTTAAATCTTCCTCTATTTCTTTTTTCAGTGTCAAGTAGTTTTCTGAGTACAGGTCCTTACACCCTTAGTTAAGTTTATTCCCAGGTACCTTATTTTTTTAGTTGCAATGTTAAATGGTATTGCTTTTTTAGTTTCTTTCTTTGAAAATTCATTGTTGGTGTATAAGAATGTCTTAGATTTCCAGATGTTGATTTTGTATCCATCTACCTTGCCAAATTTGTTTATCAAATCTAGTAGTACTTTGATGGAGTCTCTAGGGTTTTCTATGTACAGTATCATATCATCTTCAAATAATGACAGTTTGACTTCCTCCTTTCCAATTTGGATACCTTTGACGTTTTCTACCTCTCTGATGGCTGTGGAGAGGACTTCCAGTACTATGTTGAATAAAAGTGGTGAAAGTAGACATCCTTGTCTTGTTCCTGTTTTTAATGGAAATGGTTTTAGTTTTTACCCATTGAGTATGATGTTGGCTGTAGGTCTGTCATATATGGCCTTTATTATGTTGAGGTATGATCCCTCTATTCCCACTTTGATAAGAGTTTTTATCAGAAATGGGTGCTGGATTTTGTCAAATGCTTTTTCTGCATCTATTGATATGATCATATGATTGTTGTCCTTCAGTTTGTTTTTGTGATGTATCACATTTATTGATTTGCAGATGCTCTACCAGCCTTGCATCCCTGGAATAAATCCCACTTGTTCATGATGTATGATCTTTTTAATGTATTGCTAGTTCAGTATGCTAGTATTTTAGTGAGGATTTTAGCATCTATGTTCATCAGGGATATTGGTTTGTAATTCTCTTTGTTTGTAGTATCTTTATCTGGTTTGGGGATTAGGATGATATTGGCCTCATAAAAACAGTTTGGGAGTTTTCCCTCCTCTTGAATTTTCTGGAATAGTTTGAATAGAATATGTGTTAATTCTTGTTTGAATGTTTGGTAAAACTCAACTGTAAATCCATCTGGTCCAGGACTTTTGTTTGCTGGGAGTTTTTTGATTACTGCTTCAATTTCCTTCATTGTTATTGGCCTATTCAGGTTTTCTGCCTCTTCTTGATTCAGCTTTGGAAGGTGTATGCTTCTAGGAATTTGTCCATTTCCCCCATGTTGTCCAATTTGTTCACATATAGTTGCTCATTATATTTTCTTACAATCCTTTGTATTTCTGTTGGGTCAGTTGTTATATCGCCTCTTTCATTTCTGATTTTATTTATTTGGGTCCTCTCTCTTTGTTTCTTTGTGTGTCTGACTAAAGGTGCATCAATCTTATTTACCTTGTCAGAGAACCAGCTCTTGGTTTCATTAAATTTTTCTATTGTTTTTTTGGTCTCTATGTCATTAATGTCTGCTCTGATTTTTATTATTTCCTTCCTTCTACTTCCTCAGGGTTTTTCTTCCTGTTCTCGATCTAGTTCTTTTAGTTGTTGTGTTAGATGGTTCATTAGATCTTCTTCTTTTTTCTTGAGATATGCCTGTAATGCTATGAATTTTCCTCTCAAGACTGCTATTGCTGTGTTCCACAGGTTTTCGGTTGTTGTCTGTTCATTTTCATTGCTTTACATGAAGTGTTTGATTTCTTCCTTGATTCCTTGGTAACCCATTCATTATTTAATAACATGCTATTTAGCCTCCATGTGCTTGAATATTTTTGAGTTTTTTTATAGTGATTGATTTCTAGTTTCATGATATTGTGATCCAAGAAGATGTTTCATATTATTTCAGTCTTCTTATATTTGTAGAGACTTGCCTTGTGCCCTAACATGTGGTCTATTTTTGAGATTGTTCCATGTGCACTTGAGAAGAATGTGTATTCTGTTGCTTTGGGGTGAAATGTTCTGTAAATGTCAACTAAATCCATTAGGTCTAGTGATTCATTTAAGGTCTGCATTTCCCTGTTGATTTTTTCTCCTGATGATCTGTCCAATGCTGACAGTGGGGTGTTGAAGTCCCCCACTATGATTGTGTTGCTGTCAATCTCCCCTTTAAAGTCCCCCAAGAAATCTTTTATATATTTAGGTGCTCCTGTATTGGGTGCATAAATGTTTATAAGGGTTATTTCCTCCTGTTGGATTGAACCCTTTAGTAATATGTAGTGACCATCTTTGTCCCTTGTTATGGTCTTTATTTGAAGTCTGTTTTGTCAGAAATATGAACTGCTACTCCAGCTTTCTTTTCCTTTCCATTTGCATGGAATATTTTACTCCATCCCTTCACTTTTAACTTTTGTGAATCTTTTGTTCTCAGGTGGGTCTCTTGTGGACTGCATATACTTGAGTCCTGTTTTCTTATCCATTTAGCTACCTTATGTCTTTTGATTGGACCATTTATTCCATTTACATTTAAGGTTACTATTGATATCACCTTATTTAATGCCATTTTTCCCCTTTTTGCTCATATGCCATTCTCTCATTATTGTTTCTTTTTCTTAAAGCAGTCCTTTTAGCATTTCTTGCAATGCTAGTTTAGTGGAACTGAACTCCTTTAGGTTTTCTTTGTCTGGGAAGCTCTTTATTTCACCTTCAAATTTAAATGATAGCCTTGCTGGATAAAGCAATCTTGGTTTTATGTTCTTGCTCTTCATTACTTGGAGAACTTCATGCCACTCCCTTCTGGCCTGAAGATTCTCTGTTGAGAAATCAGCTGTCAGCCTTATGGGGGTTCCCTTATAGGTCACTGCTTGTCTCTCTCTCACAGTCCTTAATATTTTTCTCTTTGTCCCTGCCATTTGCCATTTTAATTATGATGTGCCTTGGAGTGGGTCTATTTGGATCCCTCCTGTTTGGATCCCTCTGTGCTTTCTGAACTTGTGTGGCTTTCTCCTTCACCAGCCTAGGGAAGTTTTCTATCATTATTTCTTCCACCAAGTTCTCTATCCCTTGCTCTCTTTCTTCCCCTTCTGGCACTCCTATAATGTGAATGTTGTTTCCCTCATGTTGTCCCAAAGTTCCCTTAGACTGTCCTCATGTTTTTTAAGTGTTTTTTCTTTTTGGTGCTCTGATTGTGTGATTTTTTCTACCTTGTCTTCTAAGTCACTTATTCTATCCCCTGATTCATTGAGCCTGCTTTTAATTCCTTCAAGTGCATTCTTGATATCAGATACAGCATTCTTTATCTCTGTCTGAGTTTTATTTATGGTATATATCTCTTTTTTCATATTTTCACTAAGGTCCTCGATCTTATCATCTGGAGTCTTAAGTTCCTTAAACATCTTCATTATCCATACTCTGAACTCCATTTCTTATAACTTGCTTAACTGCATCTCATCAAAGTCTTTTTGTGGCGATGATCCCTTGTCTTTAATTTAGGGGTTGTTTCTTTGTCTCCCCATTTTGGTAGGTCTTAGTGTTTGTATCTATATATTAGATATATTTGCTGACCCCCAGTCTTATGGGATGGGATTTTGTCTTGTGGGTCCAGAGGTGCACAGGGGTGTGTTTTCCTTATACCTCTGAGCTCTTTGTTCTAGTTGTGTCCCTCTTGTGGGTGCCCTTTTTGTGGTTTCTTTATGTTCTCCTGTTGTGGTTGGGTCTAGATTATTGTTTATCAGTGTTGGGGAGGACCCTTTGCTCAGGTTGCCCTCTGTGTGTCAGCCCCAACCTCAACATGTAAGCTGTTGTACTGGTGCTGGCAAGGCAGGCCAATGCACAACTAAAATTCCAGGAAGCCAGAGTTATTTTACAAAATATCTTGACAGTAATAATGAAAACAACCCAAGTGAAAATAGAACTGGGACAGTGAAAGGCGAACACAACACACACTCACACACACACACATACAGAGAAGAAAAAAAGATGCTTAACAAAAACAAAAAAGAAAAAAGAAAGAGAATAAGAAAAGTAATGCTTAGAGAGAGAGAGATGTATATAGTTGTTAATACTGGTGAAAATTCAGAAACTAATAATAAACTAAAATGTAAAGCATAGAGAATCTGCTGGGAGGTAACAGAAGCAGAGAAAAGATTCTGAAAGAAGGTCCAGCAAAAAATTAAGGGAGAGAATAGAAATAGAATAGTATTTGAAAAAGAGGAAACAAAAATACAATAAAGAGAATAGGAGAGTCTAACAATGAGACAAGAAGACAGAAGGAAGCATAATGAAAGAATGAAAGAAAAGCAGAAAAAGAAAAAGAAGAAAAATGTATGCCAATGGATTGAGAGGAGAGAGAGAGATAAAGCCCAGGCAAGGAGGGAGTCCAGTAAAAGATTTGGGAGAAACTGTAGAGGAGAGCAGTAAACTTGGGTATAATGATAAAGTCTCCTAGTCATTGAGCAACGATATCAAGAAAGCCTTCATATTAAAAGCAAGGATACAAGAAAACAAAGCAAATATCCAAAATAAAACTAAAAAACAAGCAAAGCAAAACAAAATTCTTTTATAAAAAGGAGAAAAAAATTAGTTAAAAAATGTAAAAAAAAACTTATTATAAAATTTAAAAAAGAAGAAAAAACAAATTTTCTCCCCTTTCTCTTCTTCCTAAGGAAAAAAGAGAAAAATTAAACAAGCCCACAGCCAAAAAACAAACCAAAAAACCCAAAAACCAAACAAACAAAAAAGAGAAAAAACAGCAGAAAAAAAGGTAGTCGATCAGGTGAGTTTTTTCTGGGCAGCTTATGTTGTCTGAAGATCACTGTTTTGTGTGCTGATTATAGTTCTCCTGGGAGGTGTTTGTGTATCACCCCAATGTGAGGATCTGTCTAGGTTTGGCTCTGGTGTCCTTTGGTAGATGGTTGATCTGAGTGAGGCTCTCCATGGACCACCTCCTCTTGTCAACTATTTTGCAACCTTGCAGTTGCCTGGTCTTACCCCAGAGTCTTCTGTAGAGTCTTTAGGGTGCAGGATGGCTAGTGTAGCCCAGGGTATCACTCCCCCTAGAGGTGTCGCTGTCAGGCCCTCACTCTGTGGGAGTTAGTCTCTGCTCCACAGCCAGCTCCTCAGTTCTACCCTGTCCTCTGATTCTATTTCCCCAGGCTCTGGCCTGCTGCAGCTTCAGATTGATTTCAGCCTGTTGCCTTTTCTGTATGGGCTGTTTCAGCAGCCTGGGCTCAGTGGGTTCAATTAAAAACACATTCTGGTGCTCCCTTTGCTTGCCCAGCCCCCAGCAGGGTTTTCAGCATTTCCTCCAGTTCCCAAACAACAGTCCCTGAGAGTCTTATTCTTGTAACATCCTCCTGTGAGCTGCTCTCCCTTTCCCCTCAAGACTGTGCCCTGAGGGGTGTCTGGGGCTTCAGTGAGTGGGACCCGCCCCTTTCCTCTTGGGGGGGTGCTCCCGGCTACAGGAGAGGCCAGTGGGCTCCGCCCCTCCCTGCTCAGCTCTGGATGGCTGGTCGCACCAGGCCAGCCCCTCAGACCCTCTACTGTGCAGACCCCTACCCCAGCCTCTGCTGGTCTGTCTGTGCTGTGCCAGCCGGGAAGGTGGGAGCCAGTTCCACGATCAAACTTGCAAAGGCACAAAGCAACACACAGGCAGAGAGTCTGCCCTGCAGGGTCCCGCCGCCCTCTCTCCAAGGCACCCAGCGGGAGGGGACCCAAAGTCAGCTTCACGAATCTCATCTGCACTGCTGGTCTCAGCAAAGCTGGAGCAGCTTCAGGAGCCACCAAGGCGCCCTGCAGGGCTGGTAGCAGGTCCCAGCCTTGCAGCACTTGGAGCTCAGGGAGGGGAGGGCTTTTTCCCTCCCTTGCACTGCGCAGATTTAGCCCTCTTGAGGCTCAACACAATGCCCACAAGGAGGCAGAAAGTCCCCGTGTGAGGCTGCACAGCACCATCGTCTGGTCCCTTCCCACTTGGGTGCCACAGGCCTTGGGACAGCCTTCCCTATGGTCGGCACCCAGAGCACGAGACGCTGGTCGCAGCCGCCACTAGAGGCTTTGTTTCCTAGGAAGGCACCGTCCCCTCCTGGACTCGCCACTCCCCTGGGATCCTCTGCCCTGTGGGCGGGGCGCTCCTTCCCCTGTCAGGTCCCTGTTTTGGATGCCGTCCACACTCCCAAGGGGAGGGAGCTTTGCAGCCTCCAAGCCTCTGGGCTCGGGGCCCAGCACAAACTTTAGGGCGTCTCCCCTTCCTACACCCCCCTCCCTTACCAGACTCCGTGATGTGTCTTCAGTGCTCCCCGCTCACACTCCGTCCACTCAGGTGTGTTCCTCTGGTTTTTTCAAGCTGGTTATGTAGGGTTTTAGGAGTAAATCAAGTCCTTGGCTGGGAGCGGGGGCGCTCTGCCGCTTCTCACAGTGCCGCCATCTTCAGGTCTCCGGCCTAATCTTTCTTTTGATTTGTATTTACATGAAATAGCTTTTTCTAATTCTTCACTTTTGGTCTGTTGTGTTTCTGTGTCTGAAGTGCATCTCTTGTAAGCAGCAAAAGAGATGGGTCTTGTTTATTTGAGTTTTGATTTTTAATCCATTCAGCCACTCTATGTCTTTATTGGAGAATTTACTCCATTTACATTTAAAGTAATTATGGAGGAGGGAAGATGGAGGCACTGTGAGAAGCAGCAGAGTCTCCCGCTCCCAGCCATGGACTCGACTTACTCCTAAAATCCTATGTAACTGGCTTGAAAAAAACAGAGAAACATACCTGAATACATGGAGTGCAAGTTGGGAGCACCGAAGAAACATCACAGAGTCCGGTAAGGGGGGGGGGCATAAAAAAAGGGAAGTCACCTCTGAAGCCTGTGCTGGGTTCGGAGCCCAGAGGCTTGGAGGCTGCAAAGCTCCCTCCCCTTGGGAGTGTGGACACCATCCAAGAGCGGGGATTGCACACCCAGAGTGACAAGAGGGGAAGGAGCACCCCTTGCACAAGGCAGAGGGACCCAGGGGAGCAGTGAGTCCACGAGGAGGGGACGGTGCCTTCCTAGGAAACAAAGCCTTTAGTGGCAGCTGAGACCAGTGTCTAGTGCTCGGGGTGGTGAACATAGGGAGGGCTGTCCCAAGGTCTGTGGCACCCAAGTGGTAAGGGACCAGAGGTCTGCGCTGAGCAGCCTCACACGGGGACCCTCTGCCTCCCTTTGGGGCATTGTGTTGAGCCCCAGAAAGCCCTGAATCTGTGTGGCATGGGGGAGGGGAAGAGCCCTCCCTCCATGAGTTCCTGGTGCCAGGAGGCTGGGATCTGTGACCAGCCCTGAGGGTGTCCTCCTGCCCTGAGCTCCCTTTGCTGAGAGGCTGGGCTTGGTGACCAGCCCTTAAGGGTGCCGAGGTAGCATGTGAAGCTGCTCCAGCTTTGCTAAGACCAGTGGTGCTGGGAGCTGCTTGGAACTGACTTAAGGTCCCCTCCCACTGGGTCATTGCAGGGCGGACTTTCTGCCTGTGTGTCACTTTGTGCTTCTGCGAGTTTGATTGCGGAACTGATTCCCACCTTTGTGGTGTGCACTGCACAGGCAGACCAATGGAGGCTGGGATTGAGGTCTGCACAGTAGACGGTCTGAGGGGCTGGCCTGGTGCGAACAGCCACCCATAGCTGAACAGAGAGGGGCGGAATCCGCTGGCCTCTCCTGCAGCCAGGAGCACTGCCCCCAACAGGAAAGGGGTGGGTCCCATGCACTGAAGCCCCAGACACCCCCACAGGGCACAGTCTTGAGGGGGAAGGGAGAGCAGCTCACAGGAGGACATTACAAGAATAAGACTCTCAGGGACTATTGTTTGGGAACTGGAGGAAAGGCTGAAAACCCCTGCTGCAGGCTGGGCAGGCAAAAGACTCACCAGAATGTTTTTTTAATTGAACGCACTAAGCCCAGGCTGCTGAAACAGCCCATACAGAAAAGGCAATAGGCTGCAATCAATCTGAAACTGCAGCAGGACAGAGCCTGGGGAGCTAGAATCAGAGGACAGGGTAGGGACTGAGGAGCTGGCGGTGAAGCAAAGACTAACTCCCACAGAGTGAGTGCCTGACAGCAAAGCCTCTAAGGGGAGTAATACCCTGAGCTACACTAGCCACCCTGCACCCTGAAGACTCTACAGAAGACTCTGAGTAAGACCAGGCAACTACAAGGTTGCAAAATAGCTGATAAGAGGAGGTGGTCCAAGGAGAGACTCAGATTAACCATCTACCAAAGGACACCAGAGCCAAACCTAGACAGATCCTCACATTGGCTGATACACAAGTACCTCCCAGGAGCACTGAAATCAGCACACAGAGAGCCACAGACAACAAGATGCCCAGAAGAAACTCACCTGATTCACTATTTTTTTCTTGTTTTTGGGGGGTTTTTTCTTGGTTTTGGTTCTGTTTTTTGGGTGTGTTTTTTTGTTTTGTTAGTTTTTTGTTTGTGTGTTTGTTTTTTCTCTTTTTTCCTTAGGAAGAAGAGAAAAGGGAGAAAATTTGTTTTTTCTCCTTTTAAAATTTTATAATAATTTAAAAATTTTTTTTTTTAAATATTTTAAACTAAATTTTTGTATTTTTTTTAGAAAAGAATTTTGTCTTGCATAGCTTGTTTTCAGTGTTGTTTTAGTTATTTGCTTTGTTTTGTTTTATCCTTGCTTCTTCTATCAAGACTTTCTTGATATCCGTGCTTAACAACTGGGACTTTATCATTATAACCAAGTTTACTGATTTTCGCTATAGTTCCCACCAAATCTCTTACAGGACTCCCTCCCTGCTGGAGCTATGTCTCTCTCTCTCCTCTCGAACCATTGGCATAACATTTTTTTCCTTTTTCTTCTTTCTTTTTCTACTTTTCTTTCATTCTTTCATTATCCTCCCTTCTGTCTTCCTGTCTTTTTCTTTGATTGTTACTTTCTCTTATAACCTTTATTGTATTTTTGTTTTCTCATTTTCAACTATTATTCTATTCATATTCTCTCCCTTAATTTTTTGCTGGCCCTTTCTTTCAGAATCTTTTCTCTGCTTCTGTTATCCCCAAGAAGCTTCTTTATTTTTTACATTTTAGTTTATTATTACATTCTAACTTTTCACCTCTATTAACAACAATATACATCCCTCTCTGCACGCGTTACTTTTCTTTCTTTTTTTAAAGCATTTGTGTGTGTGTGTGTGTGTGTTCTCCCTTTACTCTCCCAGTTCTATTTTCACATGGGTTGTTTTCATTGTGACAGTCAAGATATTTTGTAAGATGCTTCTGGTTTCCTGGAAGTTTATTGTGTATTGTCCTGCCTTTCCAGCACCGGTGCAACAGTTTACATGATGAGGCTGGGGCTTAGTCACAGTTAACCAACCTGTGGGGAGGGTGCTCCCAAGGACTTATCACCAACAATCTAGACCCAACCACAACAGGAGAACATAAAGAAACCACAAAAGGGACACCCACAAGAGGGACATGCTTAGAGCAAAGAGCTCAGAAGTATAAAGAAAACACATTTCTGGGCTCCACAGGTCCCACAAGACAAAATCCCATCCCACAAGACTGGGGGACAGAAAATATATCTAATATATAGATACAAACACTAAGACCTACCAAAATGGGGAGACAAAGACACAACCCCCAAATTAAAGAAAAGGAAAAATTGCCAGAAAAAAACTTTGATGAGATGGAGTTAAGCAAGTTATCAGATAAGGATTTCAGAGTATTGATAATGAAGATGCTCAAGGAACTTGAAAAAACACTAGATGATAAGATCAAGGACCTTAGTGAAGACATGAAAAAAGAGATACATACCATAAACAAAACTCAGACAGAGATAAAGAATGCTGTTTCTGATATCAAGAATGCACTGGAAGGAATTAAAAGCAGGATCAATGAAGCAGAGGATAGAATAAGTGACTTAGAAGACAAGGTAGAAAAAAATCACACAATCAGAGCAGCAAAAAAATAAACATTTAAAAAGCATGAGGACAGTCTAACAGAGCTTTGGGACAATATGAAGTGAAACAACATTCACATTATAGGAGTGCCAGAGGGGGAAGAAAGAGAGCAAGGGATAGAGAACTTGGTGGATGAAATAATGATAGAAAACTTCCCTAGGCTGGCGAGAAAGAAAGACACACAAGTTCAGGAAGCACAGAGGTCTCCGAACAAGAGGGATCCAAACAAACCCACTCCGAGACACATCATAATTAAAATGGCAAATGGCAAGGACAAAGAGAAAATATTAAAGGCTGCAAGAGAGACAAGCAGTGACCTACAAGGGAACCCCCATAGGCTGACAGTTGATTTCTCAACAGAAACTCTTCAGGCCAGAAGGGACTGGCATGAAGTTCTCCAAGTAATGAAAAGCAAGAACATGCAACCAAGACTGCTTTATCCAGCAAGGCTATCATTTAAATTTGAAGGAGAAATTAAAAGCTTCTCAGACAAAAAGAAAGCTAAAAGAGTTTAGTACCACCAAACCAGCATTGCAAGAAATGCTAAAAGGACTGCTTTAAGAAAAAGAAGGAATAGTGAGAGAAAGGTACATCAACATAAATGGGAAAAATGGCATTAAATAAGGTGATATCAGTAGTAACCTTAAATGTAAACAGAATAAATGGTCCAATCAAAAGACATACGGTAGCTCAATGGATAAGAAAAGAGGACCAAAATATATGTTGTCTACAAGAGACCCACCTGAGAGAAAAAGACTCACACAGGCTAATAGTGAAGGGATGGAGTAAAATATTCCATGCAAATGGAAAGGAAAAGAAAGCTGGAGTAGCAGTTCATATTTCTGACAAAACAGACTTTAAATAAAGACCATAACAAGAGACAATGAAGGTCACTACATAATACTGCAGGGATCAACCCAACAGGAGGAAATAACCCTTATAAACATTTATGCACCCAATATAGGAGCACCGAAATATATAAAAAATTTCTTGGGGGACTTTAAAGGGGAGATTGACAGCAACACAATCATAGTGGGGGACTTCAACACCCCACTGTCAGCATTGGACAGATCATCAGGAGAAAAAATCAACAGGGAAATGCAGACCTTAAATGAATCACTAGACCTAATGGATTTAATTGACATTTACAGAAAATTTCACCCCAAAGTAACAGAATACACATTCTTCTCAAGTGCACTTGGGATATTCTCAAAAATAGACCACATGTTAGGGCACAAGGCAAGTCTCTACTAATATAAGAAGACTGAAGTCATATCAAGCATCTTCTTGGATCACAATGCCATGAAACTAAATATCAACCATTTTTTTAAAAATCAAAAATACTGAAACACATGGAGGCCAAATAGCATGTAATTAAACAATGAGATCAAAAAAGAAATCAAGCACTTCATGGAAAGTAACAAAACTGAACAGACAACAACCCAAAACCTATGGGACACCGCGAAAGCGGTCCTGAGAGGAAAATTCATATCATTACAGGACTATCTCAAGAAACAAAAGATCTAATGAACCATCTAACACAACAACTAAAAGAACTAGATCGAGAACAGGAAGAAAAGCGTTGAGGAAGTAGAACAAAGGAAATAATAAAAATCAGAGCAGAGATTAATGACATAGAGACTAAAAAAACAATACAAAAAATCAATGAAACCAAGAGCTGGTTCTTTGAAAAGAAAAATAAGATTGATGCACCTTTAGCCAGAGTCACTAAGAAACAAAGAGAGAGGGCCCAAATAAATAAAATCAGAAATGAAAGAGGCAATATAACAACTAACCCAACAGAAATACAAAGGACTGTAAGAAAATATTATGAGCAACTATATGCCAACAAATTGGAAAACATGGCGGAAATGGACAAATTCCTAGAAGCATACAACCTTCCAAAGCTAAATCAAGAAGAGGCAGAAAACCTGAAGAGGCCGATAACAACTAATGAAATTGAAGCAGTAATCAAAAACTCCCAGCAAACAAAAGTCCTGGACCAGATGGATTTACAGGTGAGTTTTACCAAACATTCAAAGAAGAATTAACACCTATTCTATTCAAACTATTCCAGAAAATTTAAGAGGGAACCTCTTTTTATGAGGCCAGCATCATCCTAATCCCAAAACCAGATAAAGATACTACAAACAAAGAGAATTACAGGCCAATATCCCTGATGAACATAGATGCTAAAATCCTCACTAAAATACTAGCAAACCACATCCAGCAATACATTAAAAAGATCACACATCATGACCAAATGGGATTTATCCTGGGGATGCAAGGCTGGTACAACATCCACAAATCAATAAACGTTATACATCACATAAACAAAATGAAGGACAAAAATCATATGATCATATCAATAGATGCAGAAAAAGCATTTGACAATATCCAGTACCCATTTCTGATAAAAACTCTCAGCAAAGTGGGAATAGAGGGATCATACCTCAACATAATAAATGCCATATACGACAGACCTACAGCCAACATCATATTCAATGGGCAAAAACTAAAACCATTTCCACTAAAAACAGGAACAAGACAAGGATGTCCACTTTCACCACTCTTATTCAACATAGGACTGGAAGCCCTCCCAGTAGCCATCACACAGGAAGAAACATGAAAGGTATCCAAATTGGAAAGGAGGAAGTCAAACTGTCATTATTTGCCGATGACATGATATTGTACATAGAAAACCCTAAAGACTCCATCAAAGTACTACTAGATTTGATAAACGAATTTGGCAAGGTAGCTCGATACAAAATCAACATCCAGAAATCAATGGCATTCTTATACACCAACAATGAACTTTCAGAAAGAGAAACTAAAAAAGCAATACCATTTACCATTGCAACTAAAAAAATAAGATACCTAGAAATAAACTTAATCAAGGATGTAGAAAACTACTTGACACTGAAAAAAGAAATAGAGGAAGATTTAAACAAGTGGAAGAAGATACCATGCTCATGGATTGGAAGAATTAATATCATTAAAATGTCCATACTACCCAAAGCAATTTATAAATTCAATGCAATTTCTATTAAAATACGAACAGCATATTTCACAGACCTGGAACAAACATTTCAAAAATTTATATGGAACCAAAAAAGACCCCGAATAGTAGCAGCCATCTTGAGAAAAAAAGAACACAGTGGGAGGGATCACATTACCAGACTTCAAACTGTACTACAAAGCCACTGTAATCAAAACGGCCTGGTATTGGTACAATAACAGGCATATGGATCAATGGAACAGAACAGAGACCCCAGAAATAGACCCACGCCATTATGGTCAGTTAATATTTGACAAAGGAGGCAAGAGTATCCAAAGGAGTAAAGACAGTCTCTTCAATAAGTGGCCCTGGGTAAATTGGACAGCTACATGCAAAAGATTGAAACTAGACCACCAACTTTCACCATACACAAAAATAAACTCAAAATGGATAAAAGACTTAAATGTAAGTCACAAAACCATACAAATCCTGGAAGAAATCATAGGCAGTAAAGTCACAGACATCCCACATAGTGAATTTTTCACTGATACAACTCCTAGGGCAAGAGAAACAAAAGAAAAAATAAACATATGGGACAACATCAAACCAAAAAGCTTCTGCACAGCAAAACAGCCTCAAAATACAAAGGAACCCCACAGTCTGGGAAAACATATTTACCAAGGATGCATCTGATAAGGGGCTAATTTCCAAAGTGTACAAAGAACTCATAGCACTCAGCCAGAGAAAGACAAACAACCCAATTAAGAAATGGGCAAAGGACTTGAATAGACACTTCTCCAAAGAGGACATACGGAGGGCGAAGGGACACAGGAGAAAATGCTTGACGTCGCTAATCATCAGAGAGATGCAAATTCAAACCACAATGAAGTGTCACTTCACACCTCTCAGAATGGCTCCATCAACAAATCAACAACAAGTGCTGACGAGGGTGTGGGGAAAGGGGAACCGTAGTACACTGCTGGTGGGAATGCAGACTGGTGCAGCCACTATGGAAAACACTATGGAGGTTCCTCAAAAAATTAAATATGGAAGTTCCTTTTGACCCAGTGATTCCACTGCTAGAAATGTATCCTAAGAAATCTGAAACATTCATCAGAAAGAATATATGTACCCCGATGTTCATAGCAGCACAGTTTACAATAGCTAAAATCTGGAAACCGCCCAAGTGCCCATCAGTAGATGATTGGATTAAAAAGCTGTGGGACATTTACACCATGGATACTACGCAACTGTAAAGAAGAAGAATCTCATACCCTTTGGGACAGTATGGATGGACCTGGAGATATTATGCTAAGTGAAATAAGCCAGGCAGAGAAAGACAAACATCACATGATCTCGCTTATACTTGGAATCTAAAGAACTTAATAAACTGATGAACAGAATAGATTTAATGACATGGAAGCATGGATCAGACAGTCGAATGTCAGAGGAAAGGAGAAGGGGGTGTGTGGAGAGGGAGAGAATAACCAAAGAATTTATATGCATATATGCACAACCCAAGGACAGGGACAATGGTGGCGAGAAGGAATGGAGAGGGGCCTGGGATGGGATGGAACGAGTCATTGGGGAGAAAAAGGGACACCTGTAATATTTTAAACAAAAATAAAATTTAAATTGCAATACAGAAAAAAACACAATATACAGAGGATTAAATATTTTAAGGAAGGTTGAAAAGTTATATATCTCTCATTTGAATTTTTATGTGGAGAATGCAGGGGAAAAAATCAACCGGTGATTAAAAAAACAAAACAAAACAACAAAAAAAAAAAAACAAGCAAACCCTTAATCCCCAAAGGTTATGATGCATCTTTTATAATAAAAAATGTTTTATTTATTTCTTGTGGAATGGTCTTTAAGAATATATTTCTTGTTCCACTGCTTTGTTATCCACACAGCAGCTAAAAGGGCACTTGGGCTCTTTCTAGATCTTGGCTATTGTAAAAAAGGGTGCTGTGAGGACGGGAGGCATTACTTTCTTTCTGATGGGCATTTCAGGATTCTTAGATATATTCTCAGAGGTGTGATTACACAATGGACTACTACAGGGCTGTAAAAAAGCAGAAACTCTTGCCTTTTTCCACAGCATGGATTGACCTGGAGAGTATTAGGCTAAGCGAAATAAGCCAGTCAGATACACAAATAGGATAGGATCTCACTAACATGTGGAATGAAATGAACAAAATAAACAGAAGAACAAAATGGAACCAGAAGCTTGGAAACATGGGACACACTGGCCAGTGCCAGAGGGGACAGGGTGGGGGAGACTGGATCAGAAAGGTGAAGGGATTAGCTATAGGACGTGTATGCACCCCTCATGGACATGGTGAAGACCACGGAAGGGGAGACAGCCTTGCCTTGAGGTGGACAAAGGGGAATGGAAGGCGGACACCTAAAATAATGTCAACATTATAAAAATTTATTTAAAAATATATATATTTATATTATTTATTTATTTAATGTACAGTGCAAGCTTCATACGGCCAGTGGAACAGGTACACCTTTAGACAGATGGGTGCCTTTATTGTAGGCATCCTTGTCACTGTTTAAACTCCTGTCTCATGGAGGAATACATGTTTGCATTTCATCTGAAAAAGGTAATAGTTTAAGGACAGAGGATAAATTGACTATACACATCCCAGAAGTGCTGTCCTCCCTCCATCATGGCTTTATTTCCTGATTTCCTTCCTATTCAAAGGCATGGGGGAGCTCAAGTGCCACTGCCTCTGGTGGCTGAGATGTCCTTTTGGAGCTTTTGGTTGCAATTGTCACAAACATGGGTCCATGTGCACTCCAGAGGAAACCATGAAATCGGTCCCAATGTTTGTTCTCCTCTATCCCCATGATGTGGTTTCATTTGGCATGACTTGTTTATTTCTTCCCTCTACTTTTCAGGGGAGAGTGAACAAAAACGGGGAAAGTACCAATTTCACTCAATTCTTTGAAATCTAGAGTTAAATGCTAAAATCCACAGTGTTTACAAAAGCTGATTGAATAAGTTCTATCTCTTGAAAATCCTAATGTATTGCAATATTTTACACTCAAAGATTTAAAACCATTAGATTTCAAAAATATCTGAGCCCACATATTATAAACATTCACTTTCTCAATGATAATAACATTTACAAAAAGACTTCCAAGATGAATACATTGACTGACTTTTCTTGTAAAAAATAAACTGCACTTAAATACACCTTGACTAATTAAATATACATATAAACATTGGCAAATCTAAAATATCAATCTAAATATATTACTGTGAAGAAAAATTTGTTACAAAATAATTTTATTTCATGAAATGAGGTTTCTGGTTCAGAACTTTGAATTTCCCAAGGATCTCAAGCCGTCCATAAAGACATGTGTATGGGGTACAATTCTAGGAGGTCTCTGACACTTCACCAGCATTTTCCTGTTATTTAGTCATTGGAGAAAGTTCACATACCTTTCTACATATTCTAGGGAGCAAATGTGAACACTCTTGAAACTTTTCCAGTTTCCTATCTCTGTTATTACTCTTTTCTTATTGTATTCATTTAACTAGTTTACTTTGCAATGCAGTTTTCAAAGGCTCTTAATTTTCTGTGTTTCCCATACATTTAAAACCATTTCCATTTTGTTTTTCAGAACGACTTCAGCAAGAACTTGGTAAGTCTCCTCAGACTGGCCTTCCTTTAGTGCTGTGTGTCATTGCCATTATTTTTTCTTGCCTGTATCTTATTTTTTAAATCAATACTCAACCTTTCTTCCCTGCGTTTTGGTGTGGATTTTTCATGAATCTTAAAATATCTCATCGATTTTACTCCTGTTTCCGGGATTCTCCCATCCTCTGCCTCCACACATTTCACTTCCTTGTCTTCATTCGCTATGTATTCTGAGGCTTCTTCTGCCCTCCAGATGCTCATTTCATTCCCGCCCATGGTCTGCAAGGTGAGAGGATTAGGTTAGGAAGTGTGTGCTCGTTTTGAATCAAGATCTGTTCTAGAAAATTACTGGCATGTTCTCTGGATTTTAGTGCCCATTGCTGCGCACATGACAATGTCCTACATCTTGAGGGAAGTGATGGGACATCAAAGTTTCTCATTTATGTTTTTCCTCCAACTGGACTTTTCAACACGCTGAACATGCTGCAGCCAAGTGTATTCTTGAGACGTGCAATTCTACTTGCCTTGACCATATATACGTGGGATCCAAAGTATATAAATATATTTAGATGAGTGTGGCTGGTTATTTTTCTCCTTCTGACCAAAGATATTACTCTTTTTTCATTTACATTCATTTGATTTCAGTTCACCAACTCCCTCTTCCTTTGGGATTTTTATACTATGTTTTCACTCAATTATATCAATAAAGTCTAAGGGTAGCTTCTAAGGTAGTTCTATACCACTCTTCAGTGCCACACTCAGGAGATAGTTAAAACATTATGTCCGTATGTATCACATGGCAATTATATACAGTTGGACTGATTATTTCAGTGAAATGGATTTCCAAGGTTTTTTCCTCATTTATGGAAATGAGGTGACTGACCATGTTGCAGAAACAGTCATTAGCAGATGTTGGGATTACTTGCATCTTCCTTTTTTTTCTTAATCCTCACTTGAGGATATTTTTGCCATTGCTTTTTAGACAGGGTTGCAGGATGAAGGGGGGAGAGAGAGAAACTTTGATGTGAGAGAGACACACTGTTGATTGCTCCCCGCATGTGCCTGCACTGGGGCAGGGGATCTGTCCTGCAACTGAGGCACATGGAAAATGGGCTATGGCTACTGGCATACTTGGCATACTTTTTCTGGCTGTTAAAAATATCACACCATGCCAATTTTTTATTCTTTTGCACTTTTGTTGACACTGTTATCAAATAACAAACTGCACTTTAAAACATTTCAAGGAGCATTACATATCCTAAGAGAAGTTCAAAAGCAATATAGCTCTTGTATGGATTTTTATGTTAAGGACCAAGAAGCAATGGACCTCAGATGTTTCAAAAAAAATAAAATACAATCATTGAAAGCCTAATACCCTCCTTTTCTCATCACAATTTCATTAATAATTTTGGTTCCTTGGAAATGGTCTTTCAAATATATCTCTGTAAGGTACCAAGCAGATTCCATAGGACCGGTGCAACAGGAACAGTGTTGGACAGATGGGGGCCTTTACTGTGCGCTTCCTCCTCACTGTTGAAGCCCCTGTCTGATGGAGGAATACATGTTTGCATTTCAATCTGAAAAAGGTGATAGTCTAAGGACCGAGGATCAATTCATAATGTGCATCCCAGAAGTGCTGTCCTCCCTCCCTCGTGCTTCTAATTCCTGATTTCCTTCCCATTCCCAAGGCATGCGGGAAGTCAAGTGCCACTGCTTCTGGTGGCTGAGATGTCCTTTTGGACCTTTGGGTTGCAATTGTCACAAGCTTGGTTGAATTTTCACTACAAAGGAACCATCAAAAGGGTGGCCATGTTTGTTCTCCCTCTTACCCCTCTTGTGGTTTCATTTGGCATGACTTGTTTCTTTCTTCCCTTGACTTTTCAGGGCAGAGTGAACAGAAAAGAGGCAAGTACCAATTTCACTCAATTCTATGAACTCTGTGAGTAAATGCTAAATTACACAGAGTGCTTACAAAAGCTGACTTTATGAGTTCTACCTCTTGACAAGTTGTTTTGCAATTTTGTTATACTCAAAGGTTTAAAACCGTTAGACTTGCAAAATATTTGTGCCCGCACATTGTAGTCTTTCACTCTCTCAATGATAATAACATCTACAAAAAGACTTCCCAGGATTAATAGATTCATTGACTTTTCTTGTCAATAATAAACTGCACTGAAATATACCTTGACTAATTAAATATACATGTAAACATTGGCAAAATTAAAATATCAATTGAAATGTGTTACTGCTAAGAAAATGTTTGTTACAAAATAATTTTATTTCATTACATGAGCTTTGTGGTTGAGAACCTTGAATTCCCAAGGACCTCCAGCCATCCATAAGGACACGTGTATGGTGTACAATACTAGGAGGTCTCTGACACTTCACCAGCATTATCCTGTTTAGTCACTGGAGAAAATTCACATATGTTTCTACCTAGTCAAGGGGGCAAATAGGTGCTGTCTTGCCAATTTTACATTTTTTTTTTTTGTTTTGCTATTACTCTTTTTCTTATTATATTCATTGTACTAGTTTACTTTGCATTGCAATTTTCAAGTGCTCTTAATTTTCTGTGTTTCCCGTATATTTACAAACATTTCCATTTTGTTTATCAGAACGACTTCAGCAACAACTTGGTAAGTTTTCTCAGAATGGGCTTCCTTAGTGATGTGTTTCATTGCCATGATTTTTTCTTGTCCGTATCTTACTCTCTAAATCGTTACCCAAACCCTTCATCCCTAGGTTTTTGGTGAGGTTTTCTTCATGAATTTTAAATTATCCCATCAATTTTTCTCTTGTTTCCGGGATTCTCCCATCCTCTCCCTCCACACATTTCTCTTCCTTGTCTTTATTCGCTATGTATTCTGAGGCTTCTTCTGCCCTCCAGATGCTCACTTTCATTCCAGCCCATAGCCTGCGAGGTGCGGAGGATTAGGTTAGGAACTATGTGCTCGTTTTGAATCAAGATGTGTTCTAGAAAATTACGGGCATTTTCTCTGGATTTTAGTGCCCATTGCTGTGCACACGACAATGTCCTACATCTTGAGGGAAGTTTCTCATTTATATTTTCCCTCCACCTGGACTTTGCAACACTCTGAACATGCCGCGGTCAAGTCTTGAGATGTGCAATTCTACTTGCCTTGACCTCATATACATGTGATCCAAAGTATATAAATATTTTTACATGAATGTGGCTGGTTATATTGCTCCTTCTGACCAAAGATATTACTTTTTTTCATTTGGATTCATTTGATTTCAGTTCACCAACTCCCTCTTCCTTTGGGATTTTTATACTATGTTTTCACTCAATTATATCAATAAAGTCTAAGGGTAGCTTCTAAGGTATTTCTATACCACTCTTCAGTGCCATACTCAGGAGACAGTTAAAACATTATGTCCCTACTTATCACATGGCAATTATATATAGTTGGACTGATGATTTCAGTGAAATGGATTTCCAAGGTTTTTTCCTCATTTATGGAAATGAGGTGACTGCCCATGCTGCAGAAACAATCATTAGCAGACGTTGGGATTACTTGCATCTTCCTCTTTTTTCTTAATCCTCACTTGAGGATATTTTTCTCCTGGCTTTTTTGACAGGGTTGCAGGGTGAAGGGGGAAGAGAGAGAAACTTTGATGTGAGAGAGACACACTGTTGATTGCTCCCAGCATGTGCCTGCACTGGGGCAGGGGATCAGTCCTGCAACTGAGGCACATGCCAAACGGGCTAAGGCTACAGGCATACTTTGCATACATTTTCTGGCTTTTAAAAATCTCCCACCATGCCCATTTTTTATTCTTTTGCACTTTTGTTGACAGTTATCAAGTGACAAACTGAACTTAACAATATTTCAAGGGGCATTATATATCCTAAGACAAGTTCAAAAGCAATATAGTTCTCATATGGATTTTTTATGTTAAGGAACAAGAAGCAATGGACCTCAGATGTTTCAAAAAATAAAATACAATAATTCAAAGCTTAATAACCTCCTTTTCTCATCACAATTTCATTAATAATTTTGATTCCTTGGAAATGGTCTTTCCAATATATCTCTGTAATGTACCAAGCAGATTCCATAGGACCGGTGCAACAGGAACAGTGTTGGACAGATGGGGGCCTTTACTGTGTGCTTCCTCCTCACTGTTGAAGCCCCTGTCTTGTAGGATGACATGTTTCCTTTTAAATTTTAAAAATGTGAAGGCACAATGAAAGAGAAATTATTGGTAGTATTCATCTTGGAAGGTCTGTTCCACTCCGCATTCATTTTATTTCCTAATTTTGTTCCTTTCTCACAGGTGGTATATTTCTTTATTAAAAAGTTTACTTGTAGAAAAATTTTCTCCTTATATGTAAGTTAATGGGTCAAATGTAGATAATATCAGAGAGTACAAGTTTTAAAAAAAATGTATCTTTGTATTTGAAAGTGTTACAGATGTCCCCTTTTTCCCCTTTGACCCCTTCCCCCGCCCCTCCAACTCCCTCCCCAGGGTTTCACCACACTATTGTCTGTGTCCATGGGTTATTCATGTACATATGTAAATTCTTATTAATCTCTTCCCAATTTTGAAAGTCCTATCAACTGAAATCTAAATTAAATTTTATTGCAATCCTGTTACACAGAAGCATGTAACAGACTGGCAAATCTCTGATGGAAGGTGGAGGTGGGCGGGTGGGTGGGGATAGATTAACCAAAGGCTTTATATGCATATGTGCGTAACCCATGGACACAGACAAAAGAATGGTGAAGGCCTGGGGCAGGGGGTGGGTGCACAGTTGACGGGGTCAATGAGGAAAGAGAGGGAACATCTGCAATTCTTTCAAAAATAAACATAATTTTTTTAAAAAAAATTAGAAATCATCAGACTTGCAAAATGATGGACCCAGGTTGATAGTCATTCACTTTCTCAATGGTTGTTCTATCTTCTAAAAAGACTTGTTCAATACTTCTACATATTTGTTTGCCATTAATTAGACAAATCATGTTTACAATGAAGACATCTTGTTTAACATGACATAGAAAGACCTGCACAATTAAAACTCAGTTTCAATACATCATTGCCAAAATAACGTTTGTTATAACATTAGTTTTTAAATACATATTTTGGTTTAAATCTTGAATTACTTATATCCTTAAAACTTTCCATAAAGAAAAACATATGGGATAAAATCCTATTTATCATCTGTCCACGTCTCACCAGTTTTCTTTTATTCAGCAAAATGTGAAAATTCATTTTCCTTTCTCATTTTTCTAAGATAAAAATGTACTTCCTTACAAAACATGTGCTTGCTCATAATGTTTTCATTTCCTGATTTTGTTTTTGTTTATTTGTTTTTTATGATTACATTCATCCTGCTAAATTTCTGTACACTGAACATTTTTAACTCATTTTTATTTTCTGTGTCAGCTTTCCTTAACATTTACATTTTTTTTCTTTTACTTTTCAGAAAAACTTCAGATCGAAATTGGTAACTTTTTTCTGACATTCTATTTATGGATGTGTTTCTTAGAAACATTGTTCTTTTTTCCCTTTCTTTCCCTTTGATATAGCCTTAGGCTTCTACCTTACAGATATACCCCATAATGTCATTATAAGGTTGCGGATGTGAAGGGAATTAGTCTACGAACTATGTGGTTTTGCCCATAAACAGAAAGTTTCCTTTAACTTGGGTTCCCCGACAGTTACA